>NW_028281268.1:0-12500 GCF_059751285.1 Brachycentrus maculatus | reverse complement strand
GCGATATATTCGAAGCCGCCCCCAAAGATCCACGACATTTTTACTCTTTTTACTGAAATTCAGGGTAGTTTTTTTTCTACTCGTATATAAAGTCATATATATCGTGGGTGTACTGGCAAAAAAATGTTAACTCGAAAATATGCAATTTTGACTTAATGATGTATATTACAATGTTTTCAACGTTCTATAAACTGGCAAAATACACTTATTAGTTTGAAATGTCATAAACATGTAGTTTTAAAAGTAATTTTAATTTTAAGATTGATAGCGGGTATTTTATTCAAGCTAAAAGCTTTAAATTACAGGGATTATTCAAACAGGGATTTTAGAGTTAATGTTTTTTCGCCAGTAATCCCACGATATTAACAATACGAGTATCATCATTAATTGTTAGTATAAAAGAAAAAATCATGTACTATGGTTATGTTATTAATTGATTCGGCATTAACTTTGCGGAATGACATCTTGATTATTAAAAAAATTAAACACTTTGAATTCCACTTATTGAATTTTATTTCATAACACATGAATAGTTTAAAAAAACTACAGTTGCTTTCATCAATATTAAAAAAAAAAAACTACAGTTGTTTTTGTAATCATCTGTCGATGAAAACAAAAGTTTTCTAAACTATTCGTGTGTAATGAAAGAAGCTTCAAAAAGTGGTGTTATACAAGTGATTATTTTTTAAAATAATTGAACTATGGCACTAAAACATTTAATGTTCAAATATGAGCAGTTAGTAGCTATCACCATTAATTTTTATACCTCATTTCACTAGGTTATGTTTCCATAAAGCTAGCTATTTTGATGATTTTTTTCATTCAGCCTATGATGTTAAATTCTATAAAAACATAAAATTATATGTTCATTGATATGGCTACCGATAAAAACGCATGGAAAATATAATATATTATAATATTCATTTACTTAAACTTCATGTACAGAAAAAAATAAGTACATTGGCGGGCGGAATTAATAAGCAATCTCTTCCAACCAACGAAAAACAGACAAGTGATACTGATCAAAACGTTTGATACCATATATGTATAGCTGTTTACAATCAGATGGAAGATAGTACTTGAACATTTACTGAAACATAAATTACAAATTGACATTAAAAAAACATACATAACATAAGATGATAATAAGGAGGGCAAAGGAAAAAGGGAGTAGAATTACCTACTGGATCTTTAAAAACAGCTCTATGCTAGGAAAAATCTAACGATAAAAAAGTAATTTACCTTAATTCACTCAAAGAAAAAGAATATTAAAAAAAAATGCTCTATGAAGGTACTCATTTCTAATGGTTTCTTTATTGTTGAAAAATTAGAGTTTCAATATGAATTTCATCATAGTCGGTAAAAAGCCAGATATCGGAATACGCGATAGTAAAGGGTAAACAAAAGCTCCGTCTAGTTGGGTTGCCTCCACCCCTACCGCCTAGCGCTGCCTTCCTCGCCCCCGTCCTAGACGCAGTCACTGAAGAAAAAAGAAAAACAACTAGAATACCTCTATTCTGTATAAGACTCGAAACGAAATGGGACCAAGAATACAAAACACCTTGATTAGAGAAGATAAAAGTTGTGGATTTCATTCACGGGTAGACGACAAACTCTTCATTTCTCTAAGAGTTGGGACCGAGTATGATGACGGAGAACGCATTTGCTTCAGCACCGCATTATTTTGTCGGGTATACCACGTACTAATCATCGTGATATCTCTTACATACAAGTACCTGACGGGCAACTATCATGTTTTATGTTACAATGCTTAAGGAAACACTTGTTTTTATACCACTTGAGTTTTATTAAAGACGACTAGTTTCGGAAGCTAAGCTTCCATCTACAGGTCTAAATGTAAACATATCGCTCACTTCTTTCAAGAACGTCATAAATCAAAAAACTTGATTTTTCAGAACGTATTTAAAGTTTAAAAATATAATACAATGTTTTAAAAATAAATATCAAGACACTTTTTGAACTTTTACTGTGCAACAGATCTTTTTAGGTAAAACCTGAAGATTTTTTCTCCATTTGAAAAACATTAAGTATATTAAAAAAAAAAAAACAACATCTTTTCTTCAAAATGCAAAAACAACACTTCCTGCCCTGTATCGGGTAAATATTAAGTTAAAAATATGCCTCTTTTGCTGGGATATAGTACATTTTCTGGGCATTCCGAAAACACGCAAAACTGAAAATTGACGATTTTTTATTTATGACGTTCTTGAAAGGAGTGAGCAAAATATGTTAAGATATATGTACATATCGCTCACTCCTTTTAACAACAAAAAAAGATCTGTTACACAGTAAAAAGTTCAACGAGTAAGCGATATGTGTATATATCTTAACATATATGTTTACATTTAGACTTGAAGATGGAAGCTTAGCTTCCGAAACTAGTCGTCTTTAATAAAACTCAAGTGGTATAAAAACAAGTGTTTCCTTAATCATTGTAACATGTCTTACCACAAAGTTAATGCCGAAACAATAAATAAAATATGTTTAATGTTGTTGATCCCACTAGCAGACAAATAACGAAAAAACTTTAGTGCGTACAGCTTGTACAAAACATGAAAATCCTTTTTTTGTTGCATATTTTAAGAAGCCATTAAAGCCTGAAAACCAGTAAAGCCGAGTAAAGGGTACGAGGTCACGTAATCAACCAACCAGTGGTATAATGTATGATAAAAATAGTGAAAGACATCGGTACCATAAACTATGTTAGGACACAAAATGCCGAACCCTCTTCTAGTGGAACGGAAGGCCTGTTGACGACAATCAACAAGCAGCTTCTCCTGAGGAGCTTTAAGTGGTTTTCTTTCAGCAATGAGCGAATGCTGAGAAATTCCTGACTGGCCCACAGTAGTTGTTCCCAACACAGATTAAAATTAAATATGTTTTTAGCTGACAGAAATAAAAATCCACTTATTGATTGAAAACTTTGAATATAATAAGCATGGTAAATAATACATGCAACTCCCATCTTAAAAACAAACAAAAAACAGAGGAAGAAATCTGGTGGAGAGTCATCAGTGGCAGATATAGGTACACGAAGCATCACAGGAAATGTTTAGGTGGAGGGAGATCACCCAAAGAAATTCATCACTAGGACCAGCAGCGCAAGCTATTCGCATTCAAGAGAGATTAATTCAAAGAAAGAGAAAGAAAAATAAAGAGATGGAGAGGGAGATATTGAATGATGGCACACATCCTGCGATACAAGTGCTTTATTACTGCTATAATAGAACGGAAAATTGGAAAAGAGAGGTAGAGCTGTAAATTATCTGAAAGAAAAATCAGAGTAGAGATAACTTTAAAATAGGGTTTTGCAAGAGAACGGTAAAAGTTAGACGCACCGAAAATACTTAAGCCAACTCTTATTTAATGAGTGACCGGATGCGTGAGGAACCAGACGTGTCTCCGCACTTTTTTTTTGGAATTGATATGGAATTTGTTTTTTTTTAGAATATACAATTTATTGAAAAAAAATTCTTCTTAACTCTTTTTGTATTGACCAGAAACTCATATATTTATATGTGAGGACCGAATCCTGGCTTATAATTACATACATGAAGTTTATATCCTTTTCATTTTATTGTTTTAGCTTATAATTTGACCAGATAATTTATTTTGAACAACATTTTGTGTATCCAAGTGTATCCAAATACTTGTTCACAAATCTGGAATATCTCAAATTATAGGAGTTATGTTAAATATTATTTTTTGATATCTCAACATAGATGAAGAAGAATACAGAAGTCTGGGCATTATGTTCCGTATATTGCACAGACTTCTATATTCTTCTTCATCTATGTTGAGATGTCAAAAAATAATAAGAAAAATAACTCCTACAATTGGAGATAATTCACATTTGTGGACAAGTATTTTGACACACTCAAAATGTTGTAAAAAAAAAAAACAAATTATTTTACGATATTATTTAGAATATAAATTAATACTTGGATTGCTTAGACGACATGTAAGTATTTGGACATACTCAAAATGTTGTCAGTTTTTTTTTTTGTTTTTTTACTTAAGCCACTTTTCCCACGAGTCTTATACACTTGGCTCAGTACCAAAATGTGACTGCGACTCACAAGGCCACCTCAATATTATTTGCCTCGTCTGGAACGAGATAACATCTCTCCGTCTCGTTCGCGCTCGCGGAAATATCGCATAGCCGTCCCTTTCACCCCGAGAGTATCGACCGTAATGCCACGTGCTTTAGACGAGAGAGGAGAGATGATTTTCTTCCAATTTAAGGGTTTTTTCTGAGTATCCTGTAGTCAATACTTAGAATAAGGAGAATCTGGGGGTGGGGTTTGGGGATTACTTTCATCTTACGTAGCAGGGATGACAAAAAAAAACCATCAATGAATTGGTGAATTTCTCAATACACAATACAGGAATGTCGCACATACCGCGCAGGAAATAATCGTACACAGTGACAAGTACAAATAAAATTTTAATAAGCAGGCGCCGGCGTCGTGGCGCTGCTCAGTAGACGCTCGACTTCGCTCGGGTTCGATTCCCGGCAATTGAAAAATGAAATATAGATTTTTTTTTAATCTTCCAGTAGATTTATATTATCCACTGACACTTCGTGATGGAATTGCATTTTGATATTTTATTAGATTAAAACCAATATTTTTAGCTTTTCCACTTTATTTTTATTTGACCAGCGACCGGGATTCATCGTTACCGACATTATTAGATTAGTGATGTTAATCTGACAAGTCTGATGATGTCGGTAACGACGAAACCCGGTCAAATAAAAATAAAGTGGAAAAGCTAAAAATATTGGTTTTAATCTAATAATATATTAAATGGTCCAGGTTTTTGAAAATGTTATTTGGTAAGGTTGTGGAAGATTATTATCAGTGAAAGATTTCTAGCTCTTTTACTTTGGTTTATTCGATATATAAGTTACTGGGTAGCTCTAAGAGAGACTAATCTAGAACGCTTGCCACACTATGCGGGTATATACACGATTGCGGGATTGTTGTTATCACCACTGCGTCACCAACATACCCATATTCATTTCAGGAAGTATTTCTCCCATCCTCATCTTTCTTTCGATCTAAGGGTTTAAAATTGGATTGATTTTTTTTTATCCACTTTATAAAACAAAACAACCTTGTTTTTTAACCACTTTTTATTGGTACACTTTATGCAACCACTTTTTTATACAATTTGATAAATCTGATCAATTTGATATTTTTTCATACGATTTATACAATAACAAAGAAACGCAACAATTATGAAAGTAGAAATGTCGAAAGTCAACAATCATTGCAATTTCTAATGGTTAAAATAATGACGTGAATCCAAAACACCGTGTTATTCTTTTATTTTATTTTTAATTTTTCCCATTGAAAGAGTAGCGTTGTCAATATTTTATTTATGCCCAATTTACGACGCATTCCATATTTTCGACATCCCTGTTATGGTAAATGATGACCTTTCAGCAATCGAACGACAATAATAATCCAATAAGCTACTTATCGAAAAAACACTTGGCTTCTGTTCAAAGCTGACGAATGCCGACGGTATTAAAAATATATTTTATTTTCCTTTTTAAATAAATTATAAACCGTGTAATATTTGTAATTTCTTTTAATATGCAATAATATAAGAAGTTGAGTAGTGTCGGGTTGTGGTCCTGTAGTTAGTGTCGCAAACTCTTGAATCAAAGTTTCTCGGTTCGAACCCACTCTACCACAATTTGATACCTATTTCTAATAATGAGCCACTTAGGCTCACAGAAATAGTTTGAAATTGAAGTATTTTTTTAAACAAAAAAAAAACACAGATATTTGAAACACAGATATTACATCAACAAAAAATACTAATATAGTTCTGGAAATTTGTGAATTATATCTATAATTTTTTGAAAACGTGGAAATAATTAAATCAATTTCATTAATAAAGAAACACAACATTTTGAGTGTGTCCAATCTTTGTTCATAAATATTGGTTACTCCACTTAAGAGTTATTGACATCTCAACATAGATGAAGAAGAATATGGAAGTCTGGATATTTACAGGGTTCATGAACTGTCATAGTTTGGAACCAAGCTATGCAACAACGGCTATATATTTTTTTTTATATATAACATGCAGTTCCACCAAAAAAATTCATTAAAAACATATCGTAGTCATACAGGAGAAAGTGACCAAATGCATTGTTTTACAAAAAACGTGATCATTGACTATTTGATATCTTACTAGCTTAATATTGCCCTGAAAAAATCCCAAAGGATTTTAAACTTGGAAGTATAATATATTGACTTGATAAAAATGGCTAACTACATTGGTGTTTATTTTCTTACCGAGCAAAAGTGACTTTCATGGCGCTCCTGAACATTTTACGTTTTGGTAGTTGGTCACTTTCTCCTGTACGACTACGATATATGTAATAAAAGATTTTTACGTATTTAAGTATCGTAAACCATAATTTGACGGGAATGCTCCGTGTGCTGAGAAAAGATTTCGTGTCATGAGTTGTACCCACGATATATCTTGCATAATGTTTCAAAGTGCTACGGTATATATATTTTTTAAATGTGTCGAAAAATCGGTTTAATTTTGAGTAATGTTTAATACAGAAGGCAATTGTTTTCAGTAATACATTAAATGGAACGATTTATAATCTAACAAACACTATTTTAAAGGAACGAAAAAAGTAATTTGTCTTTGTACCTTGTTTTATGTTCATTACATTGATATAAATATTATGGAGGTCAAATTATAAATAGGGGAAATTCCCATGGAAAAGATTAGAGCGTGAAAAGGACGAGGCTTTTATAATACTAAGTTTCGTTAATTGATTCGGCAGTCACTTTGTGGTAAAATCTATCAATTTTCAATAAATGTTTTACTTAGTAAATACCACTATTTCTTAAAATCTACTGTGACGCGTGTTTCGATGCATTCCGCATCCTTTTCAAACACCGTATGTGAAGATAATTCTAAATTTTAGAGTTGGGTCCTTGGGATCTCATCAAAGATAAAGAAGAATATGGAAGTCTGGGCATTTACGGGGCTGACGACCGTCATAGGCTGGTTTGAGTGATCACTTTACACACGTGTAACGTTCACCAATTCTACTCATTATTCACAACCACATTTAAATTCTTGGAAGTTCTATATATATGAAGCAATTTTGAAACGTTGTTCTTGAATCACTAAAATTAGATCTAAAATCACTAACGTGAGATAAAAAGGAGATTTTTATTGAGCAGAAACTCTTTTATTAGTATGTGAGGTCCGAATCCTGGATTTTAATCACACACATGAGAAACGCCAGAAAATATCAGAAAATAGCTCTTGTAATTGGAGATAATCCAGATTTTGTGAACAAGTATTTGGACACACTCAAAATGTTGTAAATTGACATTTTTATTTATATAAAGATTGTCGAATTCAAATGTCTTGTTTATAGGAATCCTCCCCTCGTGTGAAGGCAGTCATGATAGAATTTAGTAATCCACTATTACCCTCATATCTGATGAATACTTCATCGCTGCATAATTAATAAAGCATTAGGATAGCTTTTTCATTTGAAATAATTTTATCATTCTTCGATCAATACTCTATTTTATTTTATTTTTTATTTATCGACTTTTTGAAGCGAAAGCCATTAGGGATATTAAAAAGTAACAGATTACTAGTTCGATTCCAGGAATTGATTATAAATCATGGAAAAACAACATTAATCATAGATAAATTCAGCAGTATATACATATTATAAATAATTCAAAAGAGCAATATGATGTAAAAGGATCATTTTGAAATCAAATATTTGGCATTATATAGCCAAGGTTGAAAATAATGTATCACTTTTTGCAAGGAACAAAGTACTGCGGGCGAAATTCTCTCCGAAACGGATTTTCGACACGCTTCCCTTCCAGCCCTCCTAAAGCATGTGACCTATATACTGACTTACTCAACGCACAGGGGGTATCTAAATACATAAGAGTCAATTTTTTACCATCCTTTTTCTACCTAATATCACCCTTCATTTCCTTCCTTGTATGTATCAATGATGTTTTTCACCCTCGCATTTACAAACTTGCTTCTCTGTATCCTAAAAATATACAACTAACTAACTAACCATCACGCCGCTTCCTCGCAGAGGTAGGCAGAGAGATTTTACTTTCAAGTAAAACACTTGTATTGTCATTTATCATTAACTTCTTGTAATACCACTTTTAAAAAAGTGTTTTTTATTGGTTTACGAGTGATTTTACCTTCAAGTATAACACTCCCCTTATCATTCGTCATTCACTTTGTGTATTATCACTTTTTAAAGTTGTTTTCAAGTTGTTCAAAGGTGGTTTTATTTTCACGTTCAACACTCCCCTTATTATTCATCGTTCACCTTGTAATATTTCTGATTTTTTTTAAATCATACAACGTGAACGATGAATGATAAGGAGAGTGTTTCATTACCGTATAAAAAAATATAATCCCATTAAAATACAAAATATATTTGAAATACTTGATACTTGAGATTATTTGAACAAAATGAAAGATTGAGACGACAAGATTTTCAATTCGTATTTAAAAATCTAAACCTCGAAAATAATGGATGCCTGTGATGTCTATCTCCTGAGATAACCATCTTTGCATTCATGAAAACCAAACGTATTTCACTGAATTTCAGGAGACGTAAAACTGAAATAACACAGGAAAAGCATTACAAATTTCAGGCATGGATATCTGGGGAGCTTAGTATCAAAATAGGACAAAAGCCGTCTACGTCATTTTTCAGCGAAGATGGTTTTTCGTTTCGAATAATGTAAAATCTGTAGGTATATCTTTTGTCAACATTTTGAGTGTGACTTGTTCACAAAACAAATTATCTGGTCAAATTATAAGCATAAATAATAAAAATGAAAATGGTTTTTTTCTGGCGTTTCTCATGTCGCTCACTCCTTTCAAGAACGTCATAAATCAAAATTCGTCAATTTTGAGTTATGCATGATTTCGGAATGCCTAGAAAATATACTATATCCTAGCAAAAGCGGCATATTTTTAACTTAATATTTACCCGCTACAGGGCAGAAAGTGTTGTTTTTGCATTTTGAAGAAATTATTTATTTTTCTTTTCAAGACCGTCATAAGTTAGTTGTGACTAACCCATCGAGCAGGAACGTTCTTGTCGATTAGTGCAAAAGTGTATTATTTCGGCATAAAACAGTGTTGCGCAAAAGGTAAGGGCATTTTAAATTAATAGTTTTGTATCAAGAATGTATTATTTTGTTTTGTGTCAGTATTGCAATGAAAACAAATAGCGTCCTGTCTGGTTTATATTGATTTATGACGTTCTTGCACAGTAAAAGCGTGACATCGACTGTGCTATTTTAACTTATGACACTATTGTCAATAAAACTTTCGTCCTTTTACAAAGCGGATTTGAACTAATTTGTTTTATGACACTTTTCCAAAGAAAAATTCGTCCACTTTAAGAAAAATGTGCAGTTTATTTAGTAATGTGTCATTATTGCCAGTAAAACAATCTACTATTTGCAAGTTGCTACAAATTGCAGCATGCGTCTTTCTGCACTTCTTAAATAGGTAATTTACGTTTGTCCATTCTACATTCATCATTATGACTTTTCGAGGGAAAAATGTTGATAAAATTAGTAATAAAAGATGTAAAACAATGCAAAAAGATGCTTTATGTAGAAATACATCCGACAGTAAAGGTAAAAAAAATTGTACGTATACTAAATATGCAGTCAATGAAGTTCGTTAATGTCATTATTATATTTTGTGATTGTTTCAGGAAAACCGATTTACCGAGTTAAAAGCAAACTCGATTTCAGTGGTGTCAATGATGATATTCTTCAGCCGGCAACAAAAAGCAGAAAACGATCAAAGAAAAACATCTAAAGATGTTATTTTCTATTCTGATAATTGCAGTGGACAGCAGAAGAACCAATTTATGTTAGTTGCATACATTTTTGCTGCCCGCAAATAAATTATCGATTCAATCACACATAAATTTTTGATAAAGAGCCATACCCAGAACGAAGGGAATTCCGTTCACTCTTTAATTGAAAGAAAAATAAAACAAGCACTCAAAAGTGGGCCAATTTATACGCCAGAAGGTCTTATTTCATTAATTAGAACAGCAAAAAGAACAACACCATTTTCTATAAATGAACTTTCATTTGAAGACTTCTTTGATTTAAAACTTTTGGCCTCTGACTTCGATCATCTCCGTGTCTTCAAAAATAAGCCAAATGAACCTGTTCAATTTAAACAGATTAAAGTGATGCGAATTTAAAGAGATTCCCCTAGTTTGTTATTTTATAATGGGGAATCTTATGGGGAAACAGAATTTATGGAGGCCATCATTATAAGAAAACCTAAGCCATGTAAAAATATACCGCTAAAGCCTGCCTTCGTCCAAAAGCCTAAGATTTCTGACGCTAAAAAGAATGACCTTATGCAACTTATTGAAAAAAATTGAATATGAAAGGTTTATAAAACTTTTTAAATTAAAAAAGCAACTGTGCCTTTAGTGTTATCAAAAAACTGTTTTATACAGTAGCTTATATTTGTTTAAACTTCTATATAATTATCTGTTGGATGTTGTATTATGTATCTACGAGCATTGTAATTGTTACCATTAACTTTTTGGAAATTTTTGAGAAAATAAAATTGTATTGCCTCTATCTGTGTTTTATCCTTAAAACCAAAAAAATCCCAAACCCATATTTTTTATTTGAACTCCATGATTATTTTTAGGTATAACTGCTTATTTGGTATGAAATTATCTCAAGATACTTCAATTTCAGACTTCCAAATTCTACTTGTTTTAGTGATAATAATGACATATTTTGACATACTTCAAGCACAATTACTGAAATTTTGAGCAAGAACGTCATAAATCAAAAGGTAATGTTTAAATATTTTTTTAAATATACTAAATATTTTTCAAATTGAGAAAAAACCTTCAGGTTTTAACTAAAACGATCTGTTGCATAGTAAAAAAAATACTAAGTGACTTAGTATTTATTTTTAATATGTTTTATTATTTTTTTAAACTTTAAAAACGATCTCCTGAAAAATCAAGTATTTTGATTTATGACGTTCTTGAAAGGAGTGGGCGATGTGTGTGATTGAAATCCAGGATTTGGACCTCACATACTAATATAAGAGCTTCTGCTTAGTAAAAAGCTTCTTAGCTTCTCACCAATAGATGTCTCTAGTGAAGTTCTAGTGATTCAAGAACAAGGTTTCTAAATTGGTTCATATATATAGAACTTCCAAGAATTTGAGTAGTGTGGTTGACAATAATGGGTAGAATTGGTGAATGTTACACGTATGTAATGTGAATACTTAAACCAGCCTATGACGGTCGTCAGCCCCGTAAATGCCCAGACTTCCATATTCTTCGTCATCTTTGATGAGATGTCAAAAAATAATAAATCTATTGTATCGTAAAATCTGAATATCAAGTGAATTATTACCGTTTATACAGAATACTTTGATACAAGTTAAAAATTGAATATGGTTATGCTGGTTTTTGAAACGCATTAACTTGTAAATGGATTTAAATTTAGATGTGTCTCTTTTTGCAAGGAAAATACCTCAATTTTCAAATGCTATTTTTATTATTTATATATCTTACTTTATAAATCTTAATGCGAAATGTGGAAAACTCTAAATTTAATGTGGCATATACATTTTGTAAAATACACAAAAATGAAGTGAAAACATACATCGTTGTGTTTATAATATATAAAAAAAAACTAGTAGAAGGTAGCAAGTCAAGGGGTCATAATAAGTGTACATCGTTGTGTCAAGATATTAACGTAAAGGATAATTGTAGGTATATTATATGTACACATTAACATACTTTATGGTAACGTGAAATAAATAACACGATCCAAAATACAGAAACACATCAAACAAATCCTAATACCTACCTGTTTTGATCAAAAGAACTTTGACTAATATACAATAAAGTTATGCAACCTGCTTCCACTATCCATAAAGACGTTAAAAAACTAGTTATAAAAGTGATATTCAAAATTGTATAATGTAGGTAGTAGATTTGAAATAGATCGCAACATTCGGTCATGTGTATTGGATTACATGTCACAAACAATTTTCTTTCAAACAGTTTTGTGAAATTTTCCCCTTCGCACGGGAAAACTCAGTGAGGGCACATAATTTTGATTTATAATTATTAATATTTTTCTTCTAAGCCCTATGTTGCATAGGGCACTGCATCATATAAACGCAGTGTTATCTTGATCGTTAACTCACGAAAAAAAGATTGGTCCTCTAGTTCAGGTACCAGTCCATGGTAATATTGAATAAATATTACAATTTAAAATCACTTATATTTATTTGAGCCCCCCTGGGAATACTAGACTATACCACTAAACTACGGAAGCGGAATTATGTTCATGGTGACATATAAATAAATAAGTACGGTGTGTCCTCATTTATTACAAACAAACCTTGGGATAGAG
>NW_028281267.1:0-27500 GCF_059751285.1 Brachycentrus maculatus | reverse complement strand
ACGAATTGATCAACGAATTGACGATTCCAGGCCCGATTTAGCAGAACCTCTATGGGAAAGGCGGAGCTTATTAGTGTCTGTTTATCCAAAAGAAATCACTCTCCATGAAGGAATACAAAAGAAAAATCGCTTGTTTTGAGAGTATTTCTGAAAACCAAACTCCCGAATACGTGGAAGATCTCGTAAAACATCATATAAAATAAAAAACATGTAAATTGTCAATATGTTACGTTGTTAGTTCTGGAAAAGCATTTCATTCAGCCCTCCTCTTTACGGAGCAGACATCAAACTATCAATCATGGACTAGAGTGCAGGTAGTTGGAATCTTAACAATCTTAAATCAGTCCTTTCGGAAGGTCTCAGAAGTCCGCTCCCTGGAGTTAATACTCCATATTGCTATGTGGGTTCATGGAAAACCCTATTCGGCTGGCACACTGAGGACATGGAGTTGTCCGCAATCAATTACCTCCACTACGGAAAACCTAAATTCTGGTATGGAGTTTGCAATGAGGATCGGGAAGCAATGATCAAGTAAGTACAGAAAGACTTTTTCTAAAACTTTCAGAAATGTCCTGAATACATGAGGCATAAGACTTGTGTATTGAACCCATATACGATTAAAACTCGCCAGCCGGGTCTTCGAATCCATAAGTATGCATACTAATAATAAAAAATATGTACAATATTACTGTGATTATTTTTTTTGTTCAGAATGATACAAAATCCAGGATAGTTTCTCATAGCCTTTAATGGCTCCTTCCACTGTGGCTTCAACTTTGGATTTAACTTTGCAGAGGCTGTGAACTACGCGACTTATAACTGGCTCTAACGCTTTAATAAAGCAGGGGTAGAAGATATATATATATATATTCAATTCATTGTTTTTTATTCATTTCTTTTTAGTATTGCAATTGTCGTAAGGATTCTGTCAAATTATGCCCCCAGCGAAGTGGCCAAGGTTTTATCAACATGTAAAAAATATTAAATATTATTTTATGATTAACACATTGATTATTAATTTTAAAAACCAATTAATTATTTACAGCTAATATAAAAGACGATGAAAGGGTAAAACACTTTATCTAACAACTTAAATAACCAAAAGGACCCGCTAGACACAGATCAAAGAACAACCTTTCTCCGGAGGAGAGCAAAGAACGGGCTGAGAGTGACGAAGACGTCAGAAGGATTCTCAGAAAGAAGCTGATAAAAAAGAGTCATAAAAAAGGAGGCGTTTTGCCGATCCTGAATAGCCATGTCAAAGTGAAAGGAGAAAGCTATATGGTGGAGACGTGGGCTGAATGCTAAAACTGCAAAAAGTGGAGGAGGATCAAGAACAAGCTGTCGAAGAAAAGGCCTTTTACTTGTGCATAGCTACATATCTCCTGTTCCAAAAAATAAGAAAGCAATAGATAGTATCTGAATATAACTTGATGAATTATATATTAGTATGTTGTTTATTTTCTGTTTGGAATTCGATATTTTTGTTAGAAAATCAAAATACTTTCCCATAATTTTATATTTAAATTGTAATAGTTCCTTATATTAGCTATCAATATTTCATATATCAAGTATTTTTGTTTTTCAAGATGTAGATAGGTAGCTAATGAGCTAGGGGAGAGAATACCTAAGAAACTAATAAAAAGTCAACAAAGTCTTCCTTTTTTGTTTGAAATTTCAAAGTAATGGATTGCATATTATTATTATTATATAATTATAAAAATGGGGAAACACTTGTTTTAATACAAGTATTTAATAACAAAAAGACTATGCAATTATTTTTTAGTAATTGTTCCGAATATATTCTGCATTTTTGGGATAAATGAACAACATATCCATTAAATTCTGGAATTGAATCTCTTGCTATTTGTTAAAAATGTTATTTATTGATTTATATCAATGTTTAGTTCCCAATAAATTATGCTAGGTTTTTTAATTTTGATATTTTAGACTATAATATATTAGAATGGAATGCGCACTGGTTTTATTAGTATCAGAATTGATTAATAATAGAAGCGTAAATTTATATATAAAAATATATTTCCAAAATATTAATCTATAACTAACCAGAGACAAAAAAGTGAACCATTCATACTCTTGATAATACATCCCTTAAAATGCAATAAAACGCAATCGAAAATAAAAAAAACTTAAAATCTATTATATCATTTAGTAAGATAGATATAGAAAGCTATAAAAATATATAAATTAGTTAATCATAGTAAAATACTCATACTTACATTTTACCTACTATATACACAACGATCGGACAAATGAAACACCGTACCAATATCTATCCACTCGGGATTCGAAAAAGAGTCAAACCAAACTCTTTCTTGTCTCGAACCTAAGTAGTCTCATCTCATCATTAAAATAAAATCTCAATCCTATTCTTCGAAACGAAAACTAAATCGCACCAAAATGCCAAGCCAAGGCATTTGGTACCAGAAGCAATGAATAAAAAATGATCTCTTCTTCTCCTAAAAGAGTAGCAATAAAATAGAAGAAAGCAATGCGCGCTTCGAGAAAGCCAAGATATGCTCGTTATTCTAGAAAATATAACCTTTGGGTCAGAACGTTAACGACGAAGAATCTCAAAGCTGCACAGTCGAAAATCTCCTCATCATAATCTTCTGAACCTCTAAAAGTTGGTAAACGACTAAGGTTGAGTTTAGACAAACACAACTCAAAGCATACTAAATGGGGTCCCGACCGAAACAGTACTGGGAAGAATATGAAGGTAATGAGTAAAAAACAGGTCGAGAAGAAAAATAGCTTTCAGGACGGAATATAACAAATCGAAATCGTGCTTAAAGAACATTATTACCGAAAGACGAGCTAATAGTATTTTAGAAAACTTTCTGAAGAAATAACTTTGACTGAGACTCTACCGAAAAGAAATAGAAAAATCAGTTGGGAAACAAACGCTGATGTTCGATAATTTTTGGAAAAATAAAAACCTGTCTAGTTTGGTATGGAGTTTAAATCTGCGATTCAGGGTTGATACCTCATGATATACTTTTTTTTATAACTAAATACTAAAATAATCAATCAATCAGCTTCTTGCTTATTTTTTTTTTACATATTTAAGATAATTATCATCTCCAAGTACCACTAATGTAATGTATATAAATTACCCAATAACTAACTCATCGTTAAACTTCTTACTTATATAATGCATATAGCTAATTTGGACAATTTAATATAATAATAAATTAAAATCAAATTCATATGGCAAGAAGTCATGTTTAGCTCTAAATATTATTTTTAGTAGAACGGGAAGGTCATTTAAAGTAGCTTTTTATCGCAAACTATCTTCAGAGAAGATTCGCTGTAATTACATACGTAGCAGATCCACACGCTCCCGCTTTTATCGTGATATATCCTTTCTATCCCCATGCCAATCCCCAAGAGTTTTTATTATCACAGACTTGTCAGAATTGAACCCGATAGCTAGAACTGCATGATTCAAATTCGTATTGCAATTCTCGAAAACTCCGCCTGTATAGAACTGCCAATTCAAAGCATCCACAGCGATTATGGTGGGTCGAGCTCTTATCGCATTCAGTAGGGTGTCCACTCCTGTTCCTATTGTGGATGGGTTACTCTTGCTGACAATTTTGGTGGATTTGAATCGTGAGTCTCGGCAGCTGCCGATTCCATCAAGATAAGGATAACTCTGGGAGACGATGTTGCCGTAAAGAGCAGAGTATTGAATTGCATCTGGTGGCCAGCCTCCGCTGCAGTCGTGATTTATATTCGGCAATCTAATTTTGGCACAGTCCATAATTTGGGAAACTGAATAGTCAATAGCTTGTTTCTTAGATTGAATAGCACTGGCTGCGGAAATAGCGCCGACTGTTACCCAGGCCCAGCAGCTGCCGCAAGTGCCTTGATTTCCGACTGGCGTAATAACCCCTGGTATAGTTCTCCAATCGACCATGGCTTTTTGAGTAGTGACTATTTTTTTCTTTGATTTTTGATTTTGGAATGAAAGGTCAGTCATCGAAAACGAAGTTTTTGGAGGTACTTTTAAGACACATGAACTTTCTAAAATTAATGAAATAAAATATATAGATATTTTTTGTAGGTTAAAATTAGTTATGGCATTGTAAAAATATAATATTAATACGTTTTATAAAAAATAGAGCGACAAAAAAAATAAAAAAAAATGGTAAAACAACATAATAGAGCAATAACAAAGATAATTGATTTGCCCATAAGAAACCAAAGATAAATTATAGGTGAAAATTACTTATGTATTCCTGCTCACTGCGGTCGGCAAAGAAGTGACTCCATACTTTGTTTTGCTGCCTTTCGAATTGAGGGTCTGTATTTTCTTCAAGTTTTGACCAAATACACTTGTCCGATAAGTCGTTTAAGCAGCTCCCAATTTAACCCCAAAACCTTTAGTAGGACTAGTACTTGAGGAAAGACTTGGTTGGCCTGATTGCTTCGAGTTGATTTACTGAAATTTTTTATAAGCATCAGCTCCTGAAGTAAAATCGATCTCTATTTTATCACCAACGGCATTAAGATATACTATTTTTTAGGAAACATTGGTGTCTACTTTTTTTGTTAGTTGCCAAAGACTTATTGGTTAGAAGAGGATGAGAAAAAACACGACCAGCAAGACCATAGAGTCAATAAATTACTAGGAGAAATAAATTTTATTTATCAATAATATCTGATGATATGATTTGATATAATTGCTGATTACAATATAAGTCTCTGCTACTTATGAACTTATTTAAAAACAAATGATATTATTTTTATTGATGCTAGTATTGAGTAATTTAGCAGCGGTTATAAATAGATTTATACTCTATTTCTCTCCCTCCGATATATTTTTCATTATCGTATGCTTTCTATTATTATAGATAATATCTTAATTCCCTAACATTATTATGTTTCAACTTCAAATTATTTATATTGCAAGTATGTATATATCTATATTTTTTAACTGGACAGACATAAATAATACATAATATATATATAAAAAAACATATATAAAATAAAGAGTACATCACCTTTTTTGCCGCTGAAGACCAATTGTATTTATTTGCCAAATACAATAAAAAGGACATTAAAGATATTAGTTGTAATTCGGTTAAGTTGATATAGTTCAGAATTTACTCTACAATGGCGGGCAACTAGGAATTGTCGTTACTAAACATAATTTATATACTCGCCAAATCAAAATCTCAATTATTAACTTTATAATTTTTTGAAAAATATGGAATATTCCTTTATAATCTTATGAAGTAAAAGTATTGTTTGATGACCTATGATGTCGAGTGAATGTTTTATAGGTTTATTTTCAAAAATTGTTTAGGTAACATGATAACATCGGAGACATCAGCATTTCAAGAAATGATTCCAAAGAGAGAAGGTAATGCAATTATTGACTATAACTCAACGTGGTAAGTATTTGATCGTGCTGGATGCCCTTTCCAATTACTTTTAATATACTTATTCGTTCCTTTTTTATTATTTTATGCGAAATTTTATGTTGTTATTCATAAGTAGTCTTCAAAGCTAGATATGCATTTTCTTTTTTAATAGGTTTTTTGTATTATTATTAATTATAGAGAGATTTTCCCATCTGTTATTGCAACATTCAACGAACGGAACCAGCTTTGCATGAATTTAATTATCATGACTTTCTCTAAACTGTGTAATTTATTGAGAACTAAAAAAACGTCATGCATTTTTCGGACATCCTACCGAAATCGATTAATTACAATAGATTGTATAGAGTTTGACAGATAACATTTAAGAAAATATATAACAATATGTTTATGGTAAAAGCAAAAAGTTACTTCGGGTAAGTTTTACAATAAAATTTAAATATCTGAATTAACAAAAATATTTAAAAAATAGAATTTATTCCATAACCAAACATTATAATAATCTACCAATTTCTTCAAATCATCAGCTGAGATACGAAATAGACAGCAGAATGGCATACAAGAGCAACAAATATCCACTCTACAAATACTGTAATTTTTCAAAGTTCGATTAAATAAAAACAATCATATTTTCAAAATAATACAATCATTATAATATATAGATGACCAATCAGAATAGATGTAGTCTAGCCAAAGACCAGTCCGCAATCTGCAAAGACAATCAAACAAGTATTTCAAATAATTATCAAACTTATATAAAAAAATACTTTTTGAATCCAATATTGAACACAACAAAACCCACTAATAAAACATGTATTTTTTGTGAATAGTAACAATCTGATAGCAAGTGATCGACAACAACAAATCTCTCCTCCGAAACATTGGAAGTCATATTTAGCTCCAGAGCTCACGAAAATTTCTTCAAGAGAATACCGTGAATAGGATAGCAGTAATTTTACTCAGCCATCAATAACTTTATCACTCATGGCTAATAATTGTATAAATTCAGGCAACAACTAAGTCTCGTCAACTAACCAGATGAAACTCAAGAACGTCGCGAGTCTTAATTCGCTGAGAAATCCACCCGACCATTCTCCAACTCTGACCAGTAATGACAACATAGCCTTATACTCACCTATCCATATCTCTACCAACTCATATAAAATCCATCCTATTTAATGCAATTAATGTGACTTCAGGCAATCGATCAGCATACCTCAATACTGTTGGTGATGAGAATGAACCACCTAAAAAATAAGACTATGCCAGACGCAAGGAAGAAATCATGAACAGAATCCGACAACTCCAGGATAAAGTGCCTGCTTCTAACCAGGGTCAGGCTGGATATTACACGTCTGGGAAGCGACACAATAATTACGCCAATAACAACAACATAACCAATGCTGATTACTATTACGAGGAGGCGAAACAACAACAATATCAGTATGGTCGAGATGAAGAAGGCTACACTCGGAATCTAGAAGCCAGAGTCACTGCTTTAGAGGACAGAGTCGATTAGCTGATCAGTAGCTTCGAGGCCAGGATCCGTAAGGAGATCCAGGAAGTGGAGAAGAGATTAAGAGCATAATTAGTAGGGAGGTCTAAATGATGAAATATATCCTTAAATATTCTTAGAATATTTTGATAGAGGAGATGTTTCCGACTTGAAAATATAATATAAGTTTTATATAATATAAACCATACCAATAAAATGGTACAAGAAGTATGTTAAATGTTGAATGATCATCTACTTTTGTTTGTCACCTATCACAAGGATTTTTTTTATAAATACTATTTCATATTTATTACACGATAACAAATCCATTCAAATTGAATTTAAATTTATCAAGTACAAACAAGTACTTAATATAAATAGAATATATTGTTATAAATCTAAAATAGGGGAACTGAAAGAATTGTGCTGGTCGACATTTCAAATATAATAACCCACGTTCACACTTTAATCGCCTCCATTGACAAAAATGTAAAAAAGTAAGAACTCTAAGGACTTCAAAGTAGGTGTCCCCCTCACCCCCGTTCAGCTCATCTGGCTCCACTCTCACCACCACTTCATGACAGTCGAGACTGACACAAAGACAAAAAATAGCGAAATCAAGTTCTACAAAGTCAACAGCGGAGTGGAGATTAGATTCGAAAATAGCTCCAGTCCTCCCGATTACTCCATAGTCGATAAAGCCAAATCCTAAATATAGCACATCATCAACGATAATTAAATCAAACTATTGTCGGTGTCTTTCCCCAAATAGGTATACTTAAGGGTCGCCAAAGAGGCTCGCAAACAGTTTCCGAACTCCTACATTATATTCCTGCACTACGAAACATTCGAAAACTGCTGCAAGAAGCTCAAAGACAAGTTCGGAGTCACCAGCACTCTCATCTAGTTCGAAAGGCTAAAAAAGGAGAACCTTCACTTCTGCTTTCTGATCTGTAAAAAGAACTCATTCAGCGAAGTGTTCAAGTACACTGAGAAGCTGCTGCAAATCGACGTGTCCTGTGCCTCCACGACCATCAGCAACAAGCGGGAGAGGATCAGTCTCATGGAGAGTGACGCCATCAGCATCTACCGCAGGGCGCATAGTGTGACCAGTCTTAGAGGTAGTTTCACCAGCGATACGCATACTGAACCATAGCAGCGCTTCAGTCTTAACAATTCCGAAGCTGGAGAAGAAATCTATTAAATAGGAGAAGCTGTGCTAACCCATCTTGACGCGGCAAAACTACGAGAAATCACCCGTACCCGCATGTTCCAGGGTGCGCCAGTAAATGTGGAGCGATATGAAGGCGGTTATTTGGACATAAAAAAGCGTCTTTATTATGCCAACAGGCTGCAGCTCGAGGCCAACCCATTCCTTCAGCAGGCTTGGGCATACGGCGTGGGCGAGGAGTCCGCTAGCAATTGGTGGGTTTCCTTCGTGGTGTAGCGCGTGCACAGCAGCCTGAGGGATATGGCTGGGCGACCGTGGCTACTGCCCCGTCGGCGTAAGTTGGACATGGTGCTGAGAACCTGTAAAGCCATAGATTTTTTGCATAGTAATTTATAAACTCACGGAAACGTGATTCCTTAGAATGTCAAATTTGACAAAGATATGACTCGGGTGATGCTTAGTGCGACACCTTCGAAGAATATACCACCTCATGTACTACTCCATAGCCTGTCAATAAATATTTTATTTATTTTTAACTTCTTTGGATAGATTATATTTTCTAATTTTTTATTTTTTATAGACAAATCCATTTGATTACGATATCAGACTGCTTTTGATTCTAATTTATTGGTTATTTACTGGAGTGCAACTATCCTATGAGGCTTTGTTAAAGAAAATTAGCAACCACCAGGCTCTCTTCACAATGTGCTGTGGCAAAACACAAGGATCTTTAGAAGGGTTCCACTTATTGTGCAATGATTTACTGAGTAAGAAAATACAGCTCAAAGGATTTATACTCTCTCTTGAGAACTTAACCGATAAATAAAATCATTACTGATTAAGATAAAAATATCCATTACTCTTTTTTTTTTCCAATCTTTAAAGAACAGATTGATTATATTAAAAATAATATATTTAACTAGTTTTCTATAAAAAATATAATGGATATGACAAATTGAATAAACAATTACAAAAAAATCAAACAGCTGGGTTTCTGTGAAGATATGGTAGATTACTCATATCGAGTGTTGATTTCTCTCTCACCACAGTAGTTATTATTGGTCGAGGATGTGGTTCCACAAGCTGTTTGGCCGCTTCTCGCTCCAACAACTTACGGATGGAGTGGTTGCTATGGACTCCCTTGAAGTTCCCGTAACTCCTCAGCACCTCGTCTGCTACATTTTTGGCGATTTTTTCCTCCAGATTTGCGTAGCTATTTTTGGAGTGTTTGCTGTGACTATCCCACTCATCGACCCCTTGACTTTTCTTTTACAGTTTCTACTTCAACTATTAGACTCGTTCTAAATATTAATTCATATTTGATAGAATAGTAATATAAGAATAAGTTTAGAGATTAGAGAGTGTTTTATAGGTTTACTTGCTGATTTTTCGGAAGCAACTGACTTTCCACCTGCACTTCTCTAGCTGGCTTGCGACCTTGCGTCTCCATAGTTACTATTATTTTCGTCGTTGCCTTCTACAATCTCTTCCTTTTTCTTAGCTTTTACATATTGCTTCTCCTTCCAATTCTCTTATTTCTTCATATTCTCAATTTTGTCCTTCAGTGACTTCAAGATTGCATTTACCTCCGTGTCTTCGATAAATTGCTCGACGTTTGTGTTTTAGAAGAAATCCAGCAGATCGTCAACCTCTTCTTCTTCTTTCTGTTCCGCCTCTTTCTCTGTGATGGCCCAGGCTGGCTTTTCCTTCTGAGTTTTTTTCCTTTTGAAATCCTTATTCTGGCCATTGTTGTTGTTATTAATCGGAGGTAGTTCTACAGTTCCGGAAAGTGCGAGCTCATTGAGCTTTCTCAGATTCTAAGCATTGAGCTCACCCGTGACGGCATTCGTCTGTTTTTTTCTCACCTATGTCGGAGCAGATGATATGGCGTTATAGGAGGTGGCTGGCTCGTCGAGAATGTTCATCACATTATTCGAAACAGTGTTGTACTAAACTTTCATTGTCCTCCCCTTCTCGCGATCTTGTTCAGCTTGCTCCCGAATCCTATTGAACCTTTCCTCGCTCTCTTGAGCCCTTTGATCCATTTATTATTTTTTCATGATCTGCTTGATCTTGAACTCTTCGAGCCATTTTTTGTGTTTATCCACGATCGGATTGTTGTCTGTAGATTGATAATGAAATCAAATTAATGAAATTTTGAAGGGTTGTAAATTTAAAGAGCCTACTTCTAATGGGTTTAATTTCGAGAACTTTCTTGAACGGACCCAGGCCTATTTGATCAGGAGGAACCACTCTGGCGCAGAAGGGTCTGTCGACTGGAGTTTCCGCGACTTGATTCGGTCTGCTGCAAAGCATGACTCCCTTATAGTTGTTAATATCTAGAATAAGCTCAGAAGAACACAAATGAATTGGATAATTTTACTTTTCGATGGTTCCAGTTACATATTACTATCTTTTGTTTGTTTTGTGTGATAATAGACTATTTTATTTAATATTTACTATTAATTATATATTTTCGATTATAGAATTAACAAGCATAAGTCATAATGTATATCTAATTTTTATTTTTTTTATATTAGTTTGATATGTATAACTTCCAAATTGATCTGTATAGTATTTTTTTACTCTTTATTTTTTAAATAAATAACAGTTGATAAATATATCAGATTAGATGATGCATCGTGTCGAAAGCAAAACTGAAGAGCCCATCTTCAGTAAGGAAAAGAAATCTCAATAAAAAATGAAATAGTTCAGATAATATCTCGTTCAAAAGGATATCGTTCTTCTGATTGTGAAATGTACAACCTATATTTTTTATAGAATCTCTTTTTTTGAATGTGTGCATTATATAGTCTTATTGTCAATAAAGAACGCAAAATAAGAACCATAGAATCTGACCAAAGCTTTTGGTGAGTACTTGGGAGAAATCAAGGCTGATCATACCGAATTCGATGCTCTAAAGAAGAGTTACGAAGAGGAGATAGCGAGAAAGAAACACATACTGAATTAGATTTAGTAGACGAAAAAACAGATACATCTCGCAAAGGAAGAGAAAATCAAGAAGGAATAGGAATAGCGACTTAGAAAGTAAGAGGAAGAAGCAAAGAAAGCAACCAAAAAGCCAGGAAAGAAGTGAACCTATAAATCAATATGGTTTCTGAAAAACAGTTGTTACTTTTTATCAATGATAATCATAGAACTATAATAATAACACAGACCCATAATCTCAAAAATATGTCATTAAAAAAAAGTATTTTACCCGATTGTACTTTAAATAGACTCGAGAAGGCAATATACTTCACGAACAGATCGTCACAATGAACAAGATATAAAATATATAGTTATTTGTTCCCAATCGATCAATTTAAAGAGAAAAAAATATTAGATATCATCGTGACACATATGTTTGCGTTAATATACTGCTGCTATACATCTGCTTGTTTTAGGCCCTCCCGTATTCGACACTTCTCAGTACGTCATCGTTGATCTCAAACTCGTATTCTCCCGGTTCCACCAACGAATATTCTTCAATCACGGGACTGTTCTCGAACTTCCACTGCCTGAGAGTATTAGATTTCGTGGATTTAAGCCCAATCCTTGTTGATAGTGTTTGTTCCCTATTTTCTTTTACTATCTTGTTCGAGGTAGGTATATTCTTTTGGATTGCTCTCACACTTTCTAGTAAAATATTTATGTTATTTTTGAATCTCTGATTTGAGACTGAAGCTCTGGTTGTTTATTTTCTTGTCATTATTGTGAGTGATTCAGTTTTCCGAAAACTTGGATAAATTGTAGAGCAGTTATTACCATGAAGCCGGCTATCTTTGCAAGTTTTAGTGTAAACTAATTTATTTGGTAAAGGCTGTTGTTTCTGTGGAAAGTAATGTTCGCACTGTTTTTTCTATTGAGCCTCAAAATAATGCGAAACACCTTTTTTTCTACTGATTTAGTCAAACGTGGACGGTGCCCTCCAAACCATCAGAGCCCCCTTCGGGTTGTTTCCTAGATTGAAGTAGTGTATATTGTTAGTGGATTTTGTGATCATTATGAGATCGATGTTGCATCTATCAAGTACGTCTCCCGTTTTAGCGAGTAGCCAAAATATAATCTAATATATGCTAAATAAATAAAATTTGAATAATAACGTAAATGTCGAATATAGTGTAATATAAAAATCAATACAAACTGTGTAGGTTTTTTTGTGAAATATTAACATTTTTTTTTGTTACTTGTTGATTTGAACCCAACGATTATACTTTCAGTCTAATGTCTAAGGTTAAAGTAGATTTGTTGACTATGCTTTCAATCGGCTTGGAGTATAACTGGGTGGATCGAGTACTGTCAGTGACGACAAAGCGTGTTGGAAGCAGGGGAAGTTTCCAGCCTAATACTTTGAAAATATGTAGTCTCAAATACTGCGTTCTATTTGGTCCCAATTAAAGTATGTCGTTGTCCAGCATTGTATTGTTATTTATTTTATTTTATTTTATTAAAACTGTTGGCTTTTTTTTTTTTTTTTTTTTGTGATTTGTTAGAATAAACAATAAATAAGTTTATATTTACTATTTTTTTGCTAACTTTAATGAGATTATAGAAGTTGGTAAGTTTAGCCACAAAAATATTAATTAATAATAATATTGTTGGAAAAATTATTTAATTGCTATAGATCTATTACAATTTGTGAGTTGTGTTTAGTTGAATCATTTTTGTCGAATTTTATTGAATCAGGCAATATAGCCAAAAAATAAGCGATCACTAAGAATTAATAAAGAATAGGCCGAGTCCATTTCGGTTTTAAAAAAAAAAACTTAATGTTTACTGTAAAAAGATATAAGGATACAATAATAAGATACTTTTTTAAATATTCCAAAAGTTATTATGTGGAGAAAATCACAAGCGAATAAGAAAGAAATTGTCTAAATCAACCAAATCAAAGCTCTCCACGAGTTCTGTCTGGATCTTCATGGACTCGAACTGGATGCAGAACGAGGATGGATCCCCGAAACTCAACACTTTATTCTCGAAGGTCACCACGTTTCCATGCACGGTGCTATACTCAGTATTGAATGAAGTGCCTGAGCGAAACAACATAAACAGTCCACAATCGGGGTCAACAAATTTGGGTTTCCTAATTGACAACTCCTCCTTCACGTAGGCTCCAATTAGACGGTCTGGAAGCAGAGTGGCGACAAACAGGGGAGACTTGCCTTCACACTTTTCCACGAAGGTCTTCCAGCTGATTCGCTCCGTCTACTTTGCGATATAGTGCAGCCTGGATTTTTTCTTTAGCGCAAGTAAATATGCCTCGTTAGAAGGCATTGTCTTGTAATCTTTTATTATATCCTCTATTTTTTTTGTGAGCTTTGTATCTGTGGAGCGGGCAGTCCGGTAGCTAAGTATGGAGTTACTCAGATTGATGGTCGTGATGCTCCTAAAGGCGGAGTTCGAGGGCTCACGAGTGTGCCCAAATTTTTTGGGTGACTTGCTTTTAAGTTTTAAATAGCATGCTTAACAACAAGGCCTGCCCAAATACAAGAGCTCGCTGTCCGCCTTTTCACAATATATGCAATTGAGCTCGGGAACTATGGTTTGTTCGACGAGGATGTTGACTTTTTTTATGCATTCCTCACAAAGAGTAGACGGAAGGGATTACATCTCTATATTAAAATGAATTAGATTTAGATGTATAAATTACAGGTATAGATGTCTTTTAAATAAAAATATAATTTAAAGTGTATGAAATCTAATTAAAGATGGACTGGATGTTATCATTATATGAAATCTGAGAATTAGATATGGATCTATATTGGATAGGTCATTGATGCAATATAATAATAATGAATAGTATTATTCTTATGAAACATTAGCCCTTGTTTATGAGTACAACGAATTACATTTTAACAATAATTATTTTATTCAAATAATAATAGAAAGAGAATTAAAACTTTAAAATAAAATACTACTTATAATAAGCTGAACAGTATTTAAAAAAATAACAGAATTGAGAAAGAATAATAAAATATCTATGAAACAATTAAAACCCTCGTTTCAAAAAGTTGACGACATCAAAGCCCAACTGAAAAGCATCAATATTCCTGCTGCGTTTCCCGAACCCAAGTATAAAGCGTTTGTCTCACAGAAACTATGTGTGGCAAATGATAAATCCGGTATCTCTAAACAGACCTCATCTAACGCTTCTGCCACATTGCGCAGCAAATAAAAATTAGCAAACGGGATGGTCGCACAAGGATCTGCAGGCAAACTTAGTAAGAGCAATAGCTTCACAAAGAACAAATCAGACTCTTCTTCATCGCGTTACCATTCAAATATCAATCAATCAGCCGAGAACCATAATAATAGTCATCACTATCGAAGTTAAGTCAAAGGTCACAGTGAGCCAAAAAAGACAACCAAAAATAACTTTAGATCGACTCACTCTCACCACAGCTCAACTGACTACGAAAACTTGAAAATGAGGTATCTGAAGAACGTCGAGCGAAATAAAATATCAAAAAAGGAAGTAGCACATCTTTCCAGTTACAGTAAGTCAAATAATATGATTGGCAGGCAAGAAAGTTCGATCAGTTCTTGCGAAGAAGAGGTGAGACCAGAAAAATAGCAAATCCGAAGGTTGATAGACACCATTAAAAATAGAGAGAACCAACAACAGCAAGGCAGTCAGCAGCAGAATCAAAGCAGAACATAAAATGACCCAGATGGCATCAATAAGAGTAGCCATCAGTCTCGCAACAATAATAAGTCAAGCAACGTGAATCGCAATTACAATAGAAACAAAGATGTTTTTTAAAGGATTCCGAGCGTCAGAAACTCGAAAGACTCACGACGAAATCTTTCAGGACAGAAAAGGTCTTAGTAACAGTTGCGGCCGAATACAATATCCATACATAAATCGAACAATCTGAATAAAAGGCAGGGCGAGCACGAAAAATACAATTCTCGTCTTCATCAAAGTTTCCAGATCGAAATTCCTGCCAAAAAAGGACAGTCGGTCAACAGCACCAACCCCGTGACACTTTCATACTGCTACAGAACCAAACAAGGCTTCCTCTCGACAAACCCAAAGAAGGTCAACCAAGATAGTCTCCTTATCAAGACCAATATTCACGCACATAATATGGAAAATACACATCTCTTTGCGGTGGCAGATGGACATGGTCTTTACGGCCATCTCGTATCTCAGTTGATTGCTAAGAATCTAGCGAAGTGCATGGAGGCCTTTTTGAATAATACAAGTGCTGAAGAGGCGTTCGAACTATCCTTTGCGAGGTTACAGCAAATGATTTGTGAGTCTACGAACATAAATTCTACGTGCAGCGGTTCCACCCTCGTGAGTGTGTTAATCAGAAATGATGAACTCTTGTGTGCTAATACTGGAGATTCAAGAGCCATTCTTGCAAGATATGGTAAAAAAATAAATAAAAACATTAAAATTTGGAATATTTAATGTAATTTCAAGAATAAAGATTATTCTGTATTCTATCATTATCGTTATTGTTTGTGTTTTATATATTATTTAATGGAAATTAATTAGGAGACAAAAGAAAATGGGAGATTTTTGAACTATCCAACGACCATAAACCTTCGCTCCCGAAAGAAAGAGAGCGCATCCTACGCATGGGGGGCAGGATCGATACCTTCAGAGATGAGCACGGAAACTGCTTAGGTCCTGAAAGAGTTTGGTTGCCTAATCAAAGTAACTATTATTTTATTTAATCGGTCATTATTTTATTTTCTATTAAATATACACAGAAGTTCAAGGTCTTGCAATGTCGCGATCTATGGGTGATAACATCTCTAAAAACATCGGAGTAATATGCGACCCGTAGCTCCTGAAAATGAGAATCAGCGAGTACGATAGGTTTATCGTGATCGCTTCAGATGGGGTTTGGGAGTTTATCAGTAATGAAGAGATAGTGTAGCTACTCGTGCCTTACTACCGAGCCAATAATATGTAGGAGGGCTGTCAGGCTCTACTGCGATTGTCGCATGAGAGATGGACGGTTGACGATGATAGTGTCGTGGACGACATTACCTTTATAATAATATCTTTGAATAACCAAGAGAAACCAAGGGAGGCAGATTGAAAAAATGGAATAAACATTTTTAAAATAATCTAGTAATGATAGTAGTCAGTCAATTTTCTTCATTTGTTTGAAGGAATATGATTAATGATCATATGGCTTTATTTTTTAATTCTATTGAATGATTGCTATTCCTTAATACTTATATTTTTCTCAATAATATATTTTTTGAAACAAAAACCGAATAAAGTCGTAAAGAAGAAGAAGAAGAAAAAAAACTTTATCAAAAGTAGTAGGATAGAACCAATAGGTCCTTTTTTGTAGTATTTTTAAATTTTATCTTTACTAACAACTATCATGAATTAATGAAATCAATCGTCGCTTCCATAAACTCAGAGTTGATATGCAGCTCATGGTCCGCGAACTCCCACCCAAATAGAGCTGACAATATTTGTCCAGGCACCCGACTATGTTTGTTATTCGTATTTAACCCTTTCACGATATCTTCTTGCAACTCTTGGATCGTATTCTTCCGACTCGCCCTTTTGTTCAGCGTCCTGTTGGTCTGATCTGTGATCATGATTTTGTGATTATTTTGGTTGCTGTTGCGCTGCCGAATATTTCGCAGATAGAACTATTCCTTGATCCTTCTCAGCATGCGAGATGCTTGTTTAAGCTAGTTGTACTTGATTGTCTGGATTTACTCTTCCAGAATCGCTCGCTTCTTTTCGACTTCTTTGCGTTTGTCGACCTCTTCTGCTACCTCGCGAGGGATGATATGGATGTTTTCTTGCAGTATATCCTCGCTCTTCTGACTACTGTCGAGATATCTCTTGAGTTTATCTTTGGCCTAGTCGTAGATGATTTCGTTCGAGGTAGCCTTGAGTCGGGAAGACTTGATCACCAGCTCCTTGAGCCGCTTGTCGGTAGTGGTGAACTCCTGGAGCTTCTCGTCGATGCTCCTGTCCAAGCGTTGCTTCTTCAGGACTTTATCCTCGATTTCCCCAAAGTTATCCTTCCTCAATTTAAGTGCCTTGCGAATCGTGAGATTCGTCTTCAGCGACTCGGTATCAAGGTTAGCTATCTTGTGCTTATTGCTCATTATCTTCATCTAGTTTTTATACCGTTGAATGAGGTACGTCTTCTCCTGCTTGTTCATAAAATCTGGCAGTAGGCTCTCACAGCCTGCTAAGTCGTCGACACATTTGATACTCTTAATTTATCTGAACGCCCAGATTATCCCTTCATGCTTCTTAATATTATTTCCAAGCTTAAGGTTGAACTTGTAATATTCGTCCAATAGTTCCCTTGTGAGATTTACCCTCTTTTGATAGGCTTTGAGTTGCCCCTCGAGAACTTCCAGCTTGACTGCTTCTTCGACTGACAACTTCTGGTCGATTTGGTGTGAGGATACCTCTAATTTGAGAATATGTGCTTTTCGTTCAGCGGTAAGTATCGTTTATAAACTGTTTGTCTTCTCCTCAAGTTTATCCAAAGTCGCTTTGATCAAAAGATAAGCTTTTTCCGACTGGGAATTGTAGACTTTGGAGCACTCCTCAATATCTAGACAGAGATGTTTGTAGTTTATAGAATCTATTTTGTTGTAGATCTTTCTCAATGTCAAATCGAGATCGTGGTGGCCGATGATGCCTTTGGCGATTTTATTTGTATTTTTACTATAGTTGCTATTTTTTTATTTTCCCTAATCTTCTTCTTCTCTTATTCCATTGATGTTGAGGAGAATAGAATATTTTGGCGTTTGACTGCAATGTTCCGAGACAGCGTGAACCATCTGTTACGATTACCTTTTACTTGCGGCTGATGATCCATTTGACGGAGCATCTGAGTATTTTTCTGGACAATGCTTGTGTAGATTGGTTTTTGGAAGAAGTAATGGCTCGCTAACGTTATTAGCAGTGGTATTCTTGTTATTGTTCTTGTGAGTAGATTCCCATTTCTCGAGGTTCCTGAGATCTGTTTCAAATTAATAAGTGTTTTCAGGCTTCATGATTTTGGGGAGTCGCAGAATTTGGAGAGAAGTGTTGTGCGCAATTGCGAGTCTTTGCTTCATTATTGTTATTATAATGTATGTTATTTTATATAATGTAAAATATAGTGTTTGGATATAATTCGTAAATAATAATCCAGCTCCATATTTAGATCTATGTGGTTTTTTTTGTTTTTTTTATTGATTTTTTTTTCAGTTTTGTTGCAAAATTTAACTAAAATATATTTCATCTTAGCCATCGTATTTTATTTATATTTTTGTATTATTGTTGTTATTAAATTAGATATTAGATATTTTATAATATTTTAGCAATTGTTTGTTCTTCTAATGTATTCTAAATCGAATTAGAAATAAGTATAATCTTGATATTATTATGAACAGTATTGTCATTCGCCAAGAGTCTCAATAATTTCAAATATTTTATATTATGTATTTTTTATATTTAAAATTTTTGAAAGTATGTGAAACAAACTCTTCGAGATTAGATTACTATAAAACTATTAACATTTGTTTTTCCTCAGTATGCATTAGTAAAAGTAGTGTGTGAGCCCTAGATAAAAACTAAACCAGCAAGATTAAGTATTCGTAATTTTTGGACTTTGCCAAAAATACTTTACATTGATTTCAACTAGACTTTTACAATCAGATTAATCATTTTATTTTTGCACATTGCAACTATAATTAAACTTTTAAAGGCCATGAACTCAAATTTAGATAAAAGTGAGTCTCTAAGAATAGCTATGAGAGTTTTATAATGATCTTTAAAAAAATGAAATCGATTTAGAGAACGAACTAACTAGATCAATAATTTTTAATATAAATTCGCGAGATACTTGGTCACTGCAATCACGAGGATGTGTCATATTAGCATAAATGTTAAAGGTTATAAAAAAAGTATAGCTCACATATTAATGATAGACATAAAAAATATTATAATGAAAATATATTTAGTTTTTTACTATTATTATTATTCGTATTATTATTTTTATCATATATCCATCTACCTTTAACTAAAAAATAATATTTTCTATTTTATTTATATAAACATTATCAGATAAGAGAATTAATATTTTTTTCAAAACTTATTATGAATTGGGAGAATCAAAAAAGTTTACAAAAAACGCAAAGCAATAATTAAGTATAAATACTCAAAAATAATATTATATAATTTGGTAACATCAGCTGAATCGAAGGTCGATACAAACATAACCAACCACAGACCAATACAAACAAATATTACCCGAAACACTTCTTTCTGTTTTTACTCAATAAGTCGCAATGGACCTCAAAGGAGTATTCAAATGCAAGGGTTGCCGCCACCATGGCTGCACCCATTGTCCTTGCTGCACAAACCCATATTTATTCGATGCGTCCCAGTCGGAGCGAAAGTGCCAGAAATGCGAAAGTCCTCTCACCTACTACATCACAAGCAAACACAACCAGAAGAAGCATCTCGAATGCTTCCCAACGCAGCGATAGTACTACGAATGCGTGAAATGCAAGGTCAAACTTTGTGGAAGATGTACATCTCCTCTACTTGAGCATTTGATTCATGCCACGGCCTCTTTGCTCTGATGAATTGAAAGGAAAGTCTTCATCATATATCAAGCAAGAGAATAAATACTTAACAAACTAAAAGCATTGCTTATTTTTGTTAAAAACAAAAGTTGCAGAAGGAACTAAATTCGAAAATTGATTGTAACAATAAAAAAAAAATATAAGAAATTAATTACATAATTAAAAAAATTATTTATGTCTATATTATTATTATTTTTCGAATTTTTATTAATTTTAGAGATTTTTTAAAGTAAAAATGTAATATATGTCGTGATTGGTTAGACATATAAAAAAACTAACGAACAATGTGCACATATGTGATAGATCGGTACAAAATTATAAATAAATTCAAGAAACTAGTTTTTTGGGAATACATCCTCTATTGAAAATTTTATATAAATATAAATCATATTTAAAATTAAAAAAAAATAACGATGGATTACTTCGAGGAGATTCTGGTCAACATATCGAAAGATTAAGAATACCAAGAAGCTTTCGAGACGTTGGATGACTTGATCAAGGAGGATAGGACCAACAATAGCAAAAAGCCTGAAAGCAAAATGCTGCTCGATTTCCTCTTCAAAGTCGTATCAGGTAAACATCCGGCCCGAACCAAATTCTATGCTGTTATGGTATCGTCTCCCCCCATTTAATGTTTTCCTCAATTAATTCCAAACTGTTTACTTATCTCCCTGAATAAACTTAATGCAGATTACCAAAGATTTCACGATGAAAAAATATATTGCATTTATATCATCCCTATCCAGTTCGCAACTGCTCCAGTAAATGCTCCATATAGCTCTTACAACAGATCCAGAAAAGAGGACAGAAGAGAAAGGTCTCAACCTGTTTTCCTCCGATAAAGCCCTTGGTAATCGATATATTACTTTGATCCTCGAGTGTATCATAACGTGGAGTACAAGACATCCTCAGACGTCCACCAAGTCGCCAACCAAGTTTAAACTTGCACATAACGAGCTCATTGCTGCCAAGGTTTCGCTGCCCACAAAATTCCTTTTCTTTTCCTCAAGCGAACCAAAGGGAAAATCAGAATAAAAAAAGGCACCACCGAGGGAAGAGGAAAAAGGAGGTAGCAGCGGCCAATCTGGGAGTACCCCCCAGGGAGGAAGCAACGATCAGTCAGTCGAGAGCGTTATTAAAGCAGGACTTAGCAGGATTCAAGGGTACTACGCTTTACTCGACCAGGCAAGTACACAAGAGGAGGTGTAGCAGGAAGCCAAACGATACCACACCCAGTTCTTGAATGACATGAAGAGGCTGTAGGCCTTATAAACCTCAATGGGCAATGCGAGCGAATAACAGGTGGAAAAATATTTTGCTGTAGCAGAGTTTTATAGTAAAGAGAATGATAATTATGTCAAGTTCATCGAGAAAGGAGGCGCGGACTACCAAAGCTATCTTTCTGTGATGATGACAGAGTCTGAACAACTGAGAAAGTTGGCTGACTCGAGTTCTCCAGGCGGAAGACAGAGCCAGAAACCGGTAGAGCCTTCGAAAACTAGTATTAAAAACGAGAAACCGGCTCAAGTCGAGTCAGTGGTGTATGTAAAGGACAAAGCAGTAGAGATTAAAAATAATCAAAACCCCATTCGATCCTCCGCGAATGATAATTCTCAAAATAACAACAGCGATATTAATAATACTCCTCGACCAAATCCAAATAGCGGGAATTCGTAACTTGTAAATCCAAAGCGACCTCCTGAAGAAGTATCTTATTTACAGCCACGAGGAATGCAGCAGGCTACGTTTGGCGAATCCCGAAAAGACAACGACAATAACAACCAGAAAGTCTTTGACGAAGGGCTTAGTCAAATTAATAAAATCTTCTCAAAATCACAGTTTACTGGAGGTTTCGGGACAATTGGAAGTAAAATAACTGTATACTAATAAAAACTTACTTTTTCTTCATTTGTTATCTAATTTTTTCTTATTTTTCAGAATAGCTATAACGGGAGAGAAACAATAATTTCTCATCGAGTAATCCTCCTCGTAAACGAGCAGTCACTCCGGTCTCGGGTTACCTCAGTCGAAGTAAATATGAAGAGAACTTCAACTCTACTCTCAATCAATCCAAAATATCTATCTTCGAGATTCATCCAAAAGCCTAGGTGACACGTGTGGACTATAGCGGCACCATCGTACCTCTGTTGATGGACTACGCTTCCCAATTGGAGGATATGAGTGATGAGCAGGGGTACAAAAGGTGGAAGACCTCCAGCTTCAAGTAGAAGAGTTTGCTGCTGGAAAATGACGTGATCCAAATAGGATTTAAATCAGTGGCCCTCTATCAGGTAGAAGGCTTTCCCGCTTTGCTGAAAATTGTAATATTCTTTGGCAACAAGACTGAGTATGCCATCACAAATTTCGAGTTAGAATATGAAGGCGACCAAAGTAAATTAATAACAAATTATAATAAATTTAAACTTAATATAGCTTGCCAATTATACTGTAACCCAATAAAACCTGAAACCTCGATCGACGCAGGTTACCAGATCAAGCAATAACTCATAATCCTGCCAGTTTAGAAGCTATTCAACCTGATCAGTATGCGAATCAAGTATATGAACAACCGATCCATCTCCCGTTTCCACGTCTTCCTCCCAAATACCATCCTCAAGTTCACGAGGTTTCGCAAGATATCGACTTCGGAGTTCGAAGCCACTTACTCACGAAACAGAAGTAACATTTACAGGAGCAGTCCTTTTCTACTGTCTCGAAACCTACCGCCCGTGACTTTGCGGAGGTACGTGGGGTAGTTTACTTAGTTAACAGACTATCAGCAGTTCCTGAACCAGAAAGAAGAATCTTTTTAATATAAAATTGCATGCTTTGCGAATGTACTGAATTTTGAGGACTTTCTTGTCAAGATTAGGATTCGGCCTGACCTCACTGTTATCGTGCAGGTATGTGTGCTTAGTCCCAGCAATTAGTCAGTCTCCATAGCTAAGCTTTTGTTGCAGACCTTACAATTTATGTTACAGAGAGAATGAAGTTTTTATTATTTGTTTTTTGATTGTATTAAGTACTTATGTCTTTAGATAAAGCATATATGTATATAAAAATATAACTTGCCAAATACTTATCAGTTCAATTTGACTATAGGCAGATAAGATAAAATCGTCATTCAAGATATTTTATTAGTATATAGTCTGGGGTTATAAACTTTATGTATAGGTATGTCAGGTAGACTTACATATATTTATTATGGATAGATAATGGATTGATTTAATGTGGGAAATATTTGTTAATTTCATTCATTAAAAGGATATAAAATGACACTAAAGGGTAGAATTCTAAAAATTCTACCCTAACTTATACTGACTTTACAACTTTTTATTTCCTAAACTTTACATAAAATATTTAAATGACTTAAGTAAATGACTTAAGTAAATATATTATTTAACTTAGATAATATCTCACTTCCATTAAAAAAAAAAATACCTCTCAAATATGATTTTTACCGTTTAAAAATATTATCAAATTATTGATTAAATCAAGCTAAAAACTCATAAATCCTTTTAAATATTCTAAATATTAAATTGAATAAATTTATAAATCTATATGTGTATATCTTTGGAGAAAAATCTAACATTGTCATCAAAAAAAGTATTAACAATCAATCAATCATGCTTGCTGTTTTTGAATGGGCAAGAAAAGCTTGAATTCAGGGGGGAGCTCCTATTCGCTATATAGTCGATCGGAGAAGTAAATCCTCCGAATCCTACAGTTGGCATGGATCTGCACTCGAAGGGTCTCTATATAGTTTGTGCCGTAAGCCCTTCTCGTGAAGTCTGACAGGTTGAACTGGATCTGGTTCCACCCCTCGTCGAGCCTCATCGGCATCGTACAGATGAATGGTTTCACTCTTGTAGTGGATTGGTAGTTCGACGCTCGGAATCGTCTTCGTACATTTTTATCGTCAAGTACTTGCACTTCAAAAGTAAAGTATTTTTTCAGCTAAAAAACCAACAAAGAAAATAAAGGATAATAAGATTTAGAGAGATATGCTTGTATTTTGGATGTTGTTTACATTTTTTATAATCATAACGAGGAAGGGTAGCTTGATTCCTAGAGTTTTCGAAGCTTCAGCTGGGCAGGTGATGAAGTTCGTGGAGACATTCGTTCCCATGATTTCTAGAACTGAAGACTGAATGTCCTGGTCTGTGAGTCTTTTGATATGTCCGTTTCTGATTTCTTTATCCCATATTTGCAATGGTTTGCTTCTGTGGAAAATAATAATTAAAGAGAAAGAGTGTGTGTTTAGTTTGGAAAAAAATAAAAAAAAATATTGCTCAATGTAAATAATAGGGTATGTGTTAAGCTGATATGATGATGGCTTACCCGATGGAGTAAAGGATCGAGAGAAATCCGCTTTGATAAGTATTTTTGAACATTAATTTCCTCTCAGGTTACTAGTTGTTCTTTTTTTTATTGCTATTATTATTAATATTTATAATATTATATATAAATATGTATATGTATATTCTTTTCTATTTTGTTATTTTATTATTTTTTGTGAAACTTACAACAATCACTTTATATTTTATTTTTGTTCTTTAACCTCCTCGATTTTTATATAGACTTTAAAACAAACAAATAAATATTTTAAATGGCATTTATTTAATTTAACGATTTTTATCTGCGAAATATATTAAAAAAAACTATTATCTAAAATTATGTATATTTTAATTACTAAATACTTTCTCTTTTAATAAAAGACACTCTTTGAATATTTTGAATTTTAAATTATATTTAAGTTGGTATAAGTATTTTGATGTTTCTTGGTAGAAATTTTCTATCTTTCTAATTAAGACGTTTATTCCTACATCTCTTGACAATAAATTAGATTTTAAACAAATGTTTGTCTGGATTTTTTTTATTCAGATATGGCAATCTTCTCACTACAGACCAAATTAATAAAAATAATAGATACCTAGTCAAACAAGCAAAAAAACTATATCATAGACATATTTCTATTCAAATATAAATATATCAAACGCATTCGAAATAAAACATAAATAATCAGATATTTGTATTTCGTATTGTATACGAATATAGGGTAACCACCAATATAGACATAAAATACGATATTAATATAATAGGATTTATACATATACTCTCGAACTCCCAACACATGATTGAAGTCGAGCTCAAGGATGTCAGTGAACTGATGACTCCGACGATCAGTGCTTTTACCCTTAACAAAATGCAAAGGATGCAAGACAGCCCCAAATTACTCGATTTCGAAGAAGAACCAATCCAAACAAATTCATATTGGTTGTACATCGACCCGAATTCGAAGTTAGCGGTGTTCTGGAACCTATCCATAATATTTGCTATTTATGTATTTTTGATCGAAATCGGCTTTATCATAGCATTCGGCTCAAGTTTTTGGCTCGGGGAAACCACCCAACGTAATCCATTAATCCTACTTTACTTTCTGATCTTGTTGCTTTTGGCAGACATCCCGGTCAGCTTCTTGAGAGGTTTCTATAGGATGGGCAAAGGAAAAGTAGAGACAGACCCGAAGCAGATAGCAGACAATTATTTGAGAGGCTATTTTCTCATTGATCTAATAACCACTATAGCACTAATAATTCCTTTCATAGCTTTATAATATATTTATGATCTTTCTCAAATCGTATTCCTGGTAAAATTCTTGAAGAAAGGCTATTACTAGACAGAGATATACCGGACCATACAACATCGGCAGGGTCTCAGGACTGCTTTCAGTCTGGTGCTCTTGGCAATCGACGCTGTGGTGGTGGCGCATTTCGTTGCTTGCGGTTTCATCGGTATTGATCGCCTCCTGTTCAGAGTTCTTTTCTATGGCGATAATCCATCTTACTACTGGATAAGCAACAATGCTAGCTACGCTATCGATCTTTTTGGGAGTGCCTGGTTTCTCCAATATATATATGGCCAGCAGTATTCTGCAGGAACGTTATCAACACTCGCGCCAGGTCCCTTCCCAAAAAATCCAGTAGAAGTCGGTTACGTTAACGTCGTCATGTTCGGCTTTATTATCATGACTTCCTACCTGGCTGACGGAATCGTAAAAATATTCTTTTCGGAGTAGATGCGGCGTGTCTATCACGAAACTAATATCCAGGCCTTTGACAATTTTCTGAATCTCAAAAAGGTATCCCGCCAAGTTAAGATGCGTGTGCAGAACTATTTCGAAATGGTCTGGGAGGTGGAGGGCAAATTCTAGTCCAGTTTCCAGAAGAAAATAATTGACAAACTTTCACTCAAGCTGAAATATTAACTTATGTTAGAGCTGGTCGATATCAAAGTTGTCAAGGTATTACAATACTTCCCGAAGCAAGAGCTCTTCATCAAGGAAGTGGTCCTTGCCATCGAAGAGATTCTCACAGACTCAAACCAGCTTCTTTTCGAGCCAGAGCGATATGGGAGAGCGGAAAAGAAGTTGTACATCCTCACATCGGGCATGGCTATGTTTTATATTGGGAAGAGAAATCGCGAACCCATCATTCTTGGTCTCAGCAACCTCGAAAAAGTCATCGGTGTTTATGAGTTTGTAACAGGTCAGGACTATTACTATTCGGCAGAAACAGTCCACATCACCCATTTTCATGTCATCAGAGCCACCAAATTCCAGTCAGTCATCGAAGCTCTACAGCTCGATTAGCACTTCACGGAACTAAAGCATCGGGTTCTATTCAATGCACGCACTGACTTGGTTGACAAGAGATGCCTCATTTGTGTGGGGTCTCACCTTGAGACAACGTGCCCAAAACTCAACATCTCAAGTCATATCCGTTCTGAGTTCAAATAACAAGGCAATTCAAGAAAGAAGCAATACCAACGACGCCATACGAAGCCTGAGCAAAGGATGGTAGTGAGCGCCAAGCGTCTCGCACTAAAGAAAAAAAACAGTTTGATCATCCATTTAGAAAACCTTTTTCCCCTCGGAGCTATTATTCAAGAACTGTTGAAGTTCAGAAATTAAGAAATCGACAATTGGACCAACTATTCGAATTACTTCTCGAACGATAACATAAAGACAATCAGGTTGGACTTGTGATTTAAGAAACTAAACATTATTTTATTAAGCGGAAGGGCCAATCTAATAAATAAAAAAAACAGTTTACTTCTAGATAATAGTAATTTTTAGTTTTTCCATGTATATGTGAATATAAATCTATATTGGATTTTATGTGGAAATTAAAGGATCAGTACAGATTTTTTTAAATCAAGAATCTCCTGAGAGTAAATATCTGATAGACTGCACTCAAAATAACGACCCCACACTCAATCAATGTGTGGCTCACAATCTTAAAGTTTTTCTCCAGATTCATCTCGGTGATGTGGTCTTCCAACTGTCGCTCCTTCTCCTGGTACTCCACTACTTTCTCGTTGAACCTGGCGATTTACGTCGTGTATGTGAATAGGTCTGCCAACTTCTGGTCCTTGCGAAGCTCATCAGGCACCACAACCGTCCCAATGAGGCGTGACAAATCCTCGATTATTTGGTACTCGATGTAGAATTCTTCATTATCGGGGAAAGTGTAGCGGTCGGATATTATGGTAGTGCAAATCATATAAACATGGTCTGGCTTTAGGGTGAGTTGCTTTCGTAGGAATTCTCCTGGTTTAGAAACCCATTATTGGGAGTCCGTGACATTCTCTGTGGAATCAACGGATACTTTGAATCGTTCGCTATCTTACTGTGCAGGGAGGATGGGAAACTTCATTTCAAGTTTGAGAGGCTAGACGATGTGAATAATATAAATGGATACGTATATATCATATGTTGGGAGAGGGGATGTACATCGAAGGAAGTATATGTTGCCATGCAATGGGGTGTTCA
>NW_028281266.1:0-17431 GCF_059751285.1 Brachycentrus maculatus | reverse complement strand
TCCAACCCCAACCCCAACCCCAACCCCAACCCCAACCCCAACCCCAACCCCAACCCAACCCAACCCCAACCCCAACCCCAACCCCAACCCAACCCAACCCCAACCCCAACCCCAACCCCAACCCCAACCCCAACCCCAGACCGATTAGTTTTTCTTTGTTCATGCGCCGTTTATTTATGCGATCTGCTATTTATAGAATTATCAATAATATTTAAATCGCAAGTAATGACACCATGGCAAAAATCCAATATTTTGATACGATATCTCATCTTTTTTGATGTCCACTCATGTTTCAAGGAAGAATAGATATCGGGAACTGCTTCATCTGTGATTTAAAAGTAGGAGAGGCTTATTTCGATAAAAGACTCCTCCTCTCAGACTGTAATCAATAAATAAGAAGCTGTAATTACTCAAATGTATAAATGTTTATCATAACATATTTATTTGTATGATGCGTATCATCGATTTCAAAATAATATAGACTTTTAATTCCAAGATTAAGCAATCACTTCTTTTCCCGTTAGTCCCCGAAGCTAATGAAATATTTGGCAGCAGCTTCTTCCAATTATGCTTTTTATGTAATGAGAGTTGTATTAGGCACTCCACTTAAATCAAGTTCTTAGTCTATGCTGTAGGCGATCTGCAATACCACTATCTTCTCTTTTTCATGATCAGAAAAAACATTTTTATGGGCTTTCAGAATTATCAATTTGTTCTCGATTACCCATTGCAAAATCTGATCGTCATTGGAAGAGAGGAGTACATTAAAAACAAGCACAGCTAAGGCTTTATTCTCTGGAGCTGGCAATGCACCATAAATCAAAGGAACTACATTTTGTTGATCGCTGGCCTGCTCTAAACCTGCTTATTCCAAGGCTCTATTCCAATCTATTTCATTCAGGCATTCGAGTTTCTCACTAAGTTTATGATGCTTTTAATCTGCTTTCGGGGTGAAATTATGAATTAAACTCCAATTATTGTTCCAGCATGACAACTTAGCCTCTTCGAATTGCTTTGACAGTTGTGGATAGCCCGGGCAAGTCAAACTAGAAAAGAAAATCGATGACGAACTTTCGATCACAGGCTGGCTCTTGCAGTACAATGAAAAATGGCAATTATGGCATTAAACAGTTCTGAATTGGCTTGTGGCTCCAATAACAACCATATTCTTGCAATTTCTCACAAAAACAGTGCTCTCACATGGGGCCAGATAAATTATGCAGTTTTCAGAGTCATCAATATAGAGGTTCGCTGTAATATCGAATATGAAATATTGTGAGTCCTTGCAGTTATCGATGTTGAACTGTTGCTTCTCTAATGATCCAATTTTCTTTACTTTGAACTGCCCAGTTTAATTCTCGAATTTGAAATCAGATGGGTTGAATTCTTTTTTTATGATTTTCTTTTTTGGCTGTAAAATGTTATACACGGGCTTCTTTTTCTCTTATACAATTGGCTATGGCTGTATTTACTATGCGCTGGGTTCAGGTTTCTGTTATTCTATTGTTTTGGTCGGCTATGCTGCAAAATTTTCTGAAACTACTTCTAGCTATTATTGTTATGCTCTTTCTTCCTCTATGATTTGATTTTTGTGCTGGAGGAATTTTTTCTCTTAAATCTGTTTGCTTTCAGTGAATTTTCCGTCCTAATCTTCATCAGGAATTGAGTCGAAAACCTAGTTTGACTAAACTTGATGATAGGGTTTAGCTTCGATTTCTTCTAAGTTGGGAGATGATGAACCGATATCTCTGCCTTGCTAGTCGATTTAAAATGTCTCCTCATGCACGTCATAAGGATATGCAGGCTTCTTCCGTTCTGGACAAAGCCATTGGCAAATATTCCCCATGGTGATTAATTTAAATTTAGAGTAATATGAGCATATCTATATATATATTCAGACATGTATGTATATATATATATTTTTGCCTTTGGTTCATAATATGCTCCTTGAGTATAATCGAGATGCGATTTAATAACAAATAATATCGCATGAATTCTGCAAATAAAGTTAATCGCTCCCAGTCTCTGTAATAAGACATCGAATAGTCTGAAATTTTAAACCAGAAATTCCTCGAGCTGCTGCATTCGAAACAGGGGCGGACGGAAGACGAGGAAGATGTGGGATTCATCATGAATATTGAATAGTAATAAAAGGTACGGGCTCAGTTCAAGAATATTGCGAATGGCGGTGAATATATCGATTATCCGGAATTTCGGGAGTCTCTAGGCTTGCTGGGAAGGTAGGATTCGTTTATAAGTCGAATTTTTCGCCTGATTGACGCCGACGAAGATGGCAAGATATCGATTGAATAGTATATTAACTATATTAACATCATCAACAATGGCTCAGACCTGCAGAAGCAACAATTGGGATGGAAGATCATGTCAGGGGGCCGAGTCGAGCTCGTCATTAAAGATTTAGTCGAGCTATTCTAGGAAATTTCAATGGTGTGGAACGCACTCACCGGCTAAATCGTCCAGCCCAGAAGAAAGTACATTTAGTAAATGTTTTCTATCCTCGACATCGATCAGGATTAGGCCATCACCTTCCAAGAGTAACTCTAGACTTATATTCTAGCTATCGAGTACTCTACTTGGAGCAATCTTTGCTATTTGGCTGGTTTTAATATTTGAACAACATCGGCCTCAATGAAGAAACTGTCAGGAACGAAGTTTAGAAGACTAAACACATTCTACAGGAAAACAAAACATTGTAGGAGCTTTACACTTCGAACAACTCAGAGTAAATCAAAATACTTCTGGAGAACCAGCAAGGGGTCATCGATGCCAAAATGATGCAGACTCTACAGTCTGTCAAATCGACTACTCTTTTCTGCAAGGACAAAATTAGAGAGGCGCAAAAAGCAGCATAAAACAAATAGAAGTCTTTTGTGAAAAGCGAGACCAGAGTGCAGCTGCAAAATGATTCCTCTTTGTCCTCAATGCAGCATATAGGACGGTTTTACGATCGCGAATCCTCTTTCAACAGCTCCAGTAAGAGACTGGACTCGCACTTCGGGCAAGAAATCGATCGGCTGAAGAGAAGGAAGCGAAAGATTGAAATACAGTATTCCAAAGATACAAATGTTGACATGATAAAACATTTGGAGAAGATACTATAAAAATGCCTCAGAGCTCGGAATGCATGCGATTAATTTCGAGAACTCAAACGAATAGAAAGCCGATTTTCCCCCACCAAAATGAAGCTCAAGGAGGCCAAAATGCAAGTAGTTAACAAAAATATATCCAAAAAGCTATCAGACTCTTACAGCCTGCTCGAAGTCGAACCTAAAAAGAAGAAGAAAAGCATTGTTGTCTATTTCGGGCACTAAAATTGGAACTTAGTACTCAACCTGATGGTTGGACTCAGGAAAAGTATCAGGTCTCTCTATGAGCTGAACTCTTTCATTCAGCTCAAATCGAGTCACTTCACTCAGTAGCATAAGTTTCTCCTTGGAAACAAGACCCTGAAAGGCCGGAACAAATAAGTTTACGAGTTCTACGAGATTGCGCCTGTTGTATTCGAAAAGCTGCGAGTACATTATGGCATTAGCAATTTGTAATACCAGAAATCGGTTGGGCCTGAGTCGTTACTGAACTCGCTTCTCATGGGAAACCTCACAGCTTTAAACGAAAAATGTTCAACGGGAAAATCAGGAGCATTTTTTTATCTCACTCTGGACAATAAAATATTTCTAAAAACGATCCCAAAACACGAGTTCGATTTCTTCGTGGAAGTCATCGAAAAGTATTACCATCATCAAAAATAGTTTCCGAACACGCTTATCGTCCGTATATTCGGGCTGTACAAGTTGAAAATATATTAAAACAAGGAGAAGAAGAACTCCATATATTTCATCAGCATGGAGAACATATTTAAGGATTTGGCAGGCTTACCTCCCTCTTTGATTTAAATAAAAGAGGTATATGATCTCAAGGGTTCTCTCTATGGCAGAAGCGGGGAGGAAGGCAAGGAGCTGAAAGATAACGATTGGATCAAGAAAAACAGAAAGATTAACTTACCCAAATAATTGTATGGTATTTTCAAGAATCAGATAAAGTTGGATTCCAAATTCTTCAAAGTTAATAATGTAAACGACTATTCGTTAATGGTTGCAATTGCCAAAATAAATTAAAAAGTTTGGCATGAGCAGAAGAACTTAACTGCGAAGGAGCGGCCCACAAATATATTCAAAAGCTATAAAGGAGGAATACTGAGCAATAATGTTGGCGAATTCATCATTTTGAGCATTATCGATATCCTAACAGTCTTCGAAACTAGGAAAAACTTTGAGTATCTCTTCAAGAGCACATTTCTGAGTAAGGATGTCTCCTGCATTCCTCCAGCTTAATACTGCAAAAGATTTCGAGAATTCATGTACTCAGCAGTCGAACAAAAATAAGAAAGAAGCGCATAAAACCAAAGCGAGTGAATCTATTTCTATTTTTATCGTCATGCTTCATCCTGTTTGATATTAAATGCACTTATTCATATATGTTTCTGCTAAATTCAGCGGAACATCTCAAACGATTTTGTGAGAGTTTATTCATCCAAAGAATATCCAATAAGTTTAACACAATCACTGTATTCTAATCATTTTCTTATGGTTCATATTAATTCTGATCTTTGAGGAGCTTCCTTTTAGGTATTCAGCCTTTATGTCGCTGAGTAACTCTTTTTTCAGTTTTCTCTCCGCTTTTCTGTTTTACTTTGACGTTAACTCTATTTTTTCGTCAGGCTGACTAATTGGCTTCTAAGCGGCTGCTAAGATTAACTTAAAAGATTGATCCTTTATATTTTTTTTGCTTTTTAATTTGTTTGCATTTGGATAGCCATGCTGGTTCCAAAGAGTAGCAACTATATCTTTGACGGATTTCATATTTCTTTCACTTTTCGCGGTTTGCACTTTCTCCAGCAACTCTGTCACATCTTCTTAGTGGGCAATTCTTATCTTATCAGAGGGCCGCTCATTCCGCTCGAAGAGTTACAAATATTTAAACAAAGGGGTCTTAGAAATTTCGTCGGGTTACTTTTTATTCGTCAAATGGCTTTATTGGACTTTCCGATATTTACTCTAAAGTGAATTTATCTTTTGCATTTGCAGATGATTCTCCACTTTTCTCTGCAGTCGTTTGTGCATTTCGAGTGAATAGTGCAATTAAATTGCAACCAATGCATTTCTGGGACTTCCCTTACCCAACTTTGCATAAATTTGATTTGGATCTGATTTTTTGAGAGCCCCTCTTCTTTTCTTGGAGTGGATTTCGGTGGGGCCTATCACCCTAGGACTTTTCGGAGGCGAACGGTGAAGTATTTATGTTTATATCATAGAGGAGCGATACCTAAAATTGTAGTGCTTATTGTTGAGGGGTTCGAGCTTGTTTTTGATCATACGGATAACATGGCTCCTAAGGTTTTCGCTTTTTTAATTAACAAATCTACGAGCTTCCATCCTAAATATTCTTCCAAATTATTCACAATATTCAGTATTTATAAGTTGCAATATGGTTGCAATATGGTTGCAATATTGTTGCAACAGCAGGAGAGCAGTAAGTTGCTTTATCGCATCTATTCAAAATTGAAATGATGTTCTTTATTATGCTCTTTATTATGCTCTTTATTATGTTCTTAAATTCTAGGCCATCTCAGGGGTTGGGGTTGGGGTTGGGGTTGGGGTTGGGGTTGGGGTTGGGAAATCGACAAAATGGAATGCTCAATTGACATAATACACACTGAAACATAACAATAGAATTGATTTATTGTATGCCTAGATTTGGCAACAGATAATCTGATATGTGACACTGCTACTGATCGGGTATATTTCAATAGGGAGTTTAAATATTTTAAAACGAAGTTGTGGAGCATGGAAATACTGTGGATTCTTCTGTCTCTCGCTGCTGTGATAGTGCCTGCCACTTCGAGCCTGTAGGAGGAGTTGCACAACACACAGGAGCTGATCACACTTTACCAACATAAGTTGCGAATCCTCGATGAAATGCACTCGAAATATCCAGAACGGTTCAGAAATCATAACATAATATCTCTGGGACACACCCCAGAGATGCAAATTTTTCCATTAAATTGGCATTTGGACGGCGAGGCCAAGTTCATCCCTCCCCATTATTATGAGCACGATGGGACTATATACAACACGGCCCAGAATTCACTGAATATCAGTGTTGGGGCCCAAATTATTGACACTGATCTGCACGAGATCACGGCGCTCACAAACGAGGGGATTACCATTATTAATTTTAGAGAGAAAGTCACTCGGAAAGCAGTCAAGATATTCCCCATCATGAGCATCCTGGGCTCAAGCTATCCCCATAAAGTCAAATGGCATAAGGCTTCACACTATGAGGACAAGCTCCTGCAATGGCATGATAACATCCTATACTTATTTTAGTAGAACTCGCGCAAGGAACACGTTTTCAAATCCGAAATTATCAATTTATTCTCCATCAATCAATACAAATTGCTGTATGTCACCAGGTACCAATACGGGGTCCTGAATGTACACACCTTCGAAACAGTTTCCGAAAACTACTTTAAGTCCATAGCCAGCACAGCCACTCGATCTAATGGCATTCTATTCGTCTTGCTGAAGAACCACACCATCAATGTCATCATCAACGAGAAAGTCGTGTCGATGAAGGCGCTGATGCCCGAAATGACCTTGAATGAGTCGAAAATGAAGTTTATCCGCGAGTATCTCTTCATTTTTTCAAAGGACAGCCGATGCTTCGAAGTATTCTTGTATAATGCGCACTCTCTAACGTTAGAGCATTACAAGCGAATTTGCTTGCCCGCCCCATCACAATCGCCATCACCCTCCAAAACTTAGTACCTCTACAATTTTTACGTCATTGATAACAGATTTCGACTGCTTGTCTCCACCAGCCAAATGTACACAAATTAGCATGCGCAAACCTAAACAAAAAAAGAAAGTTTTCAGTATGAGCTATTCATCCCAGTCAAGTAGGAGGTCAAGTAGACACTATATCCGTGGAGAATAGTGCTCGTCTTGATCGTGGTGATTGCAATTATCTACTACCGAACCAGGAAGAACCGCGCACAGGAGCACAACCTTAATGAAAATAGAAGTGCTAAAACCAAAATCAACGCGGGAATTTCAGGAGTAAATCTAAGTCCCAAGAAAAAATTGGATCTTAGTGAAGTTTAAATGCAGTTCGACAAATTCAAAAAAAGACATGAAAATTGATCAACTAATTTACGCGTTCATCATTCTAAAAATTGGCATCATGCATTACAAGAAGATATATAAGTATATATTAGAGTATATATACAATTATAAATATGCTCAAAGAGTCGGAAGGGCTCATACTTTTGATAAATAAAATAATATATAAATAAACTGCATTGTTGGCAGACACAAATTTGCTTATGAGAAGTTTTGAAAGTGATTTTGCATTCATTATGAGTTTGTGTGTGTGTTGGGAGTATGTATCATGATTATAGTTTAAATAGAAAATAGAAAATGGGAGCAAACATCGAGACGAACAGCAAGAAGTTATTTTAGCATCACTTACCTCCCCTTTATGAGTACAGCCTTGCATACTCCTGCGCATAGTTTTTAGTCTGGAACCACTACCATCATCACAAATCTCTCATCGAATACTCCCTGTACTATGTCAGCATCGAGTCCATGAACGATCACATTTCAACCTATCTCTTCCGGCATCTCAACCCATTGCTGGCCAGCACTGTGTACTTATCGATAGACGAACCCAAACTCACGGCTCGCGTCTTTTATGAGCGTGCGATCACTACTCTGTCGAAGATCACAGACCTGCCGATTCGGGACTCATTGAAGTTCTACTGTGTGGGGTTTCGGGGTTTCGAGCTGCTCTATCGGCGATACGGCTACTTCGAAGTTACATAAGACATGTTCTTTATCACCCAGGAAAAAAAGGTGAAGGTTTGGTGCCATAAAAATATCAACGAGTATGAACCAGAACTTAGGGGGCTCGGGGATGAGTCAATTATGGTGAAGAAGATCATCAAGATCATCGAGGGCAATACTGACCATCTCGGCAGGCATATTGAGCTCGGCGCTGCATTGTATGAGCACTCATCTTCGAGCTTCAAGGCAGCCATCCAAGGTTTAGCTAATCTCTGCGAGAAAGAGGGGCTGGAGATCCCTGACTATTTGGAGTGCTTCGATATCATGGATAATCCCGAAGTTATGAAACTTCTGGATAATTTTGTCGTTTTAGGAGACAACAACAACACCCACGCCCAAAACCAAAATGCTTGTATTTACTACTAAAAGCCAGCTCAGTGCAATGAACAGTCCCGTCAATGGAACGAACAGTCGCATCAAAGGAACGAACAGGGCCGCTAGTGCAATGAACAGTCACGCCAAAGGAACGAAGAGTCGCGTCAGTGTCATGAACAAATCAAGCACATGGAGGCAAGGAAGTCAGAGAATATTTTAGAGAACAAAAAAGAAAGAGAAATAAATATGGATTCAAAGTTATTAATCAACAAAAGACAATCTAAAGGATTGACGATCTATCAAGGTTTTCCATCCAGCATCCCAACACATCAAGTTACTCAGAATTCCCCAAGCTACTCCCCCAACTACTCCCATCACTACTCTCATTGGCCACTGCCTTTGAGAAAGCAGCCTTCGCAGAAATGTGTGTCTATTGTTTTGCCTTCCACTTAATCGCGAGCCAAAAGGCCTTCCTCGGCTTCTGCATCAATGCTATCCATTGATAACAATCTCTCGCGCAATTAGATCTCAAATTTCAGGCAGGTTATACAAAAGTATCCGCCACGCAAATCATAAAACTTTTAGTGCCAGCAAACTAGCTACCAGAAAGAAAGAAGGTCGAATTCAATGGAGAAAGGGTTTCCAAAGGTATGCTTTAATTATGCAAACGGTATTCCTTTGAGGCCTCAACCAAATCTTACGAGTCACAATCATTCTCGGTCGATGTAAAATCAAATCTCATATCCGCAATGTCGAAGTGAAGAGAAGCATAAAAAGCCGTCAATAACAATTTCAGGAAGGCCGGCCTAAATTCAACAATAAATCAGAAACCCTCAGCCCATTATACATTATAAAAATAATAATATTCCAGTACCCCGACCTCAAGATAATAATAGGGCGCTAATTCCTCAACATACTTTTGCAGTTTCATCCCAACCTTCCTTATCTCCTTCTCATTATCCTGCGCCTTTTTTAAAGCCGATAGATTCCATCCATAACAGTCGATAAAGTGCAACCAGCACTGTAAGTTTTAGGACACCAAGCACAAACAAAATAGCATTTGAGACCAAATAGAGTCTCAATAACAGGCCTTGGATTCCGAAATGCACTCCAAATCAAAACATGAATCGGCCACTTCTAAGAAGAGAGCATGAAAAACCAGAAACAGTCTCTTCCTCAAATGATTTAAGTTCTATCAAATACATATCAACCGAAACAGCGAGTCAAGACAGCAGATTTCAAAGTGTGGCAGGGCAAATGAAGGTATAGGATGGCCATCGCCAAATGAACATGAATAGGCCACGCTAATTTTATCGGAGCGAGAAAGATTTGCACGAAAAGGTCCAGAGCACAATTCAGAGATTTTAGAAGCATAGAGCATCGCAATAGAAATTTTCACATGATTTCGCAAATGTTCCTAAAGCGGATTACCGCAATACCCACAATGCGAACAACTAATTCACAAAGAAATAGTCCTGGAACGAAGTATTAGGAAAATAAATGGCGACTTTTCCAAGCAATCAATAAAATAAATAGAACAATCAGAAAGCCCACGAAAGTTAACTAAACAAAAATCGTAACAACCTGAATAACGAATACATTCGAAATATAGAAATGAAAAGGCCATTCAGCGTAATCGAAAGATAACAAAAAACAAGCAAATAAAATGAGAAAGTAGCAGAGCATTATCGATATAAATTTACAAATTAGCTTTCCCGCGAGTTTCCTTCTTTTACTGATATTTCAGATAACCTGTCATTGATTCCAACTTTCGAAAAGATATCAACGGACTCCTCTAAGAAAGGCACCAGGTTTAAAGGTAAGGATTAATCAATAAAAAATACATTGGAAAAGGGCGAGTGGATTTAATAGTCTAATGTAATTAGACATGACCCTAACCAATCTGAGCTGAAGATGCCAAACTCAAAGGTTTATGTCCATGAATTCGATGAATAAATATTCTCTGACTTATTGAAGTTGAAAGAAAGAAGAAACAAAATACATATTTGATTCAATCGAATAATGCACATTTAGTTATTGAGGGAATGAACCATCTGAATATATACATTTATTATATAGATATTTGAGTATTAAATTGAAATAATCTCATATTATTGTTTATAAATGCAAGCGGAGTCATTTAACTCTTGGGAAGAAGAGGAAACCAAATACATATATACTTCAGAGGAACTCGTGCCTGCCGACTTAATGAAAATTATTGATTTGCTAAAGGTCATCAGGCTGTCTAAAATCGAGGCTAAGTTCCACTTCAAATCGGAAATCTACGAGAGAAAGTTTCTTCAGATCCTACAAAAATAGGAATAAGCCGAGCATGAATTTCTTGCAGAAAGAGCCGGGAACAATTTGAAATACAAAACGAAGAAGCGTCATCTGTCACATGATGAGGAAAATGACAGACAATATAAGTTTAAGTTTTAATTCAGCACAATGTCACCGATTATCTCATAAATATTCCTGAGGGCTCATGAGAGCATATTGAGAAAGTTGGAGGTGGAGCAACAGGTCAAAATTTACAAAGGTGGCAAAAACATACTGATTGCAAGTGAAAACCAGGTTAAGAACTCAATTTTTAAGGACTAAATTATGGCCTTGTATAAGCGGCTCAAGGTGCAAGTATTCTATAATAGGCCGGACATATGGAAGATTGTGTAGAGTTCAGAACTGCTGCAGAAGCAACTCCTGAAATAGGGAATATCTTGCTATTTCCACTCCTATAAATCAATGAACATCGCATTCTATTCCACGGAATTCAACGAGGAGGAGATAAAAAGGGTTGTCAATAAAAAGTTGGCATGCAGCCCAAGGATTCTTAATTTCTATGACAAGTAGCTCAAACATGAAAATAATTTGATCCTGTTCGGACTCCTGTCGAATTGCATCGCCAATAAAGTCGAATAGATCAGGGAAATTTATGAAACCGTCTTCGAAGTTAATTCGAAGATTTGCTGTTTTGTCCTGCATATGAAGGACGAAGTGTTTTCTCAGTAGCCAATATAATAGCTGAAAGAGTTCATTTCTGATTTGATATTCATTTCGTTCTCCTTGCGAAATTCGAGAAACTACCTCAATCAGATAAAGCGCCAGACGAAGAAGCATCAGTTTCTATAGATAATGCAGCGCAACCATCGCATTTATCTGTGCATTAATAAATCTAAGATTAAAAATAAGGATGAAATCATGTTCGTCTTCAAACGCTTCTTGGAGACTTTGGAGGACAACAATAGGCTCACGATACACTTGAAACCAACGCATACGATGAATGAATAATCGACCTTTTCTAGGAGAATTCTCGATTTGATCGAAGAGAGCAAGCTTACCTGCAAAAACTATGAGGAAATATTTTAGAAGAAGATCCACAACATCGAAGTCTAAATCAAGAACCCATACTCCCTAATAGGCCAAAATAAATCTCAAAAGCAGGCTCAGTTCGCGAATTTTTTGAGAAACATGCTCGATCTTGAGGCCACCACTGAAAAATTCACCGAAGAGGAAATGAATGACACTTTCGAAAATCCTGGCGCCTCCGAAATCAGCAACTCTCAACAGACTTATCTCACTAAAGTTTAAAGCAAATAAAGCTCACTTATCCAAGGCGAGAACTCGAGTAATATCCTGAACAGTTTAGTCGACACCAAACTGAATTCACTAATCGGAACATTCATTACTTTTACAGCAACATAAACAGTGTACGATTAATGCGATACTTTCGTTAAAGGAAATAAGAATTCCGAATTAGAAGATGCCATATACTCTCAAGAAACTATTAAGTTTAGATGCTGGTCATTAAAACTCAACAAAAATGCATTTCCTCCAACAAAAGAGATCAACAATTCATAACTGTACTTTGTTGATTAAATATTCGATTCGTCGAACAGGGTTGTGAAGAATCCCAACAAAGTTTCATTCACGGCAAAGAATGAGGGTTATTTAGTGCATTTTGATAACGAAAAAGTGAACTATTTGCCTTGTTACTTTATTCGGAGGGTTTCTTGATGTGCTTGCAATATATAATCTGTTTTATAACACTATTGGTATTTTTTTGTATTTTATTCATTGTGGATTGTAATGTGGTCTCAGCTATTGAGTTAGTATAGCACCATTGATGATAAATAGCTAACTAAGATAGGAGTCATATATAATGAACAATTAATTTATAAACAAAAAACTTTTTAATTGCATTTGTTTCAACTCTTACGATTTGAAGGAATTTTACTTTTCTTCATTTTTGTATGATTCACATAACTCACAGTATTCACATTACTCGCATTATTCCCATAGGTCATATTCATGCTTTCATTGCTTTATATTTGATCAATCGTATCGAATGTATTGAATTTGTCATTCATAACTTCGATATGCAACTTTATAGGCTTTCGATTGGCTTATTAAAGAGTCTTCACTTTCTGAATTTTGCTGAATATTTGCAAGTATCGCTCTAAGTGTTTGCAATTATTTCCGCATTTGCTCAGATGAAGTCTCTCTATTATTTGCTTAAACTAATGCGGACAACTCAGTTTCATCGCGGCCTCAACTATTCTCTGGTCGTCTCCGAACTCGTCGTACAGTTTATTCATGTTATTCTGCTCGTTAGTTCTGGCAACTGAGCTTCTTTTGATGATCTCCTTGAGGAACTTGATTTTATTTGAGGGATTGGTAGATTCGAGTAGTTTTGACTCTTGTTAATTCCCCTCTGAGTTTATTTTATGACTTAAACTATGCTTGGGTTCGATTTTACTTGTTTAATTTGTTAGGGTTGTCACATTTCTGACCTTTTTCACATTGCACGAGAGGTGGTTAATCGATACATTATTGCTATTTAAAGATTTAGCTACTCTATTTTCGTGAATTGTCAATGAAGCCATCGCAGCTTTTGAAGAGTTTTGGGGCATTTTTAGTATGTAGTTTTTTTTATTTTATTTTTAGTGCATTGTGTTTTTTTTTTAGTTTGGTATGCAATAATGATTCGAATTGCTTATGCATTTTTGTTTTTTCATATAGGAAGTGTCTGGAATCGGGCTGGGAAAGATTTTATTATTATGTGCTATGCTTGAAGATAAAACCATATTAAACTGTTGATGAATGTTAGATTATGCTTCTTTTTTTATGTAGGGGCCTTACTCTTGTTCCGCCAGTTTCTCTAAATTGATTGGCCTAGCAACGACGTCTCTGCTCTCATTTTTTAAATCGAGCCATTTTATCTGATGCGTGTTGCGATCCGCAATATCTTCAACAGGGTCTTATTGATGTCTGCTGTGATTATTCGATAGTAAACTTCGAGTATATATGCTCACCTTCTTGTCTGAACTGCTTTTTAGTTAGCTTGGCTATGTGACATTTCTATAGATATCGCCGACAGTGTGACGCTGTTCATCATGATTACTCTTTAAATCACTTTCCTTTATTAATTTAGAGGTAATTATCCCTGAAGTTGAGTTAATATAGGTAGGAAACGACCGATCGAAGACCTAAAACTTCTCTTCATCCACCATGTGCGGCACATATGATATTTTTTTCAAGACCTTGAAAGATCTCTTTTATTTTGATTCTTTCGCTTATTGTGTTCTTTGATTAGGAACTTCCAACTGCTCTGAATGATCGATTTAAAATTAGGTCCTTTTCATTTGGGAGCCTATAGTGTTTTGACTACTTTTCTGAGCGTTCGAACTGTTTTTGTATATTTTTTTAATGCTCTTGCGAGGAATCATACCATCTCCCTCTATATTGCTTTTTGTGGCGAATGTCCTCGATGAGAGAGAATTGTCATTCCTAAGGCTTTATTATTCATCGTCGCATTATTTTCTGGGTTTAATTATCGAATTATTTGGTGTTATTCTTTAGCCTTCCATACCCTTGAATGCACTACTCTCTATTCCACTACTTCTATTTTTCATGCTTTAGATATAATTTTTTATGGGTAACTATGAAAACTGTTATTTTTGTTCATGACTTCCGTCTGAATTTTAGGAGAGCACACGCTTTGCTGCGCTAAAGCTGTTACGGGATAATCTAGGTTTCCCTTTTTCCTGTGATTAAAATGACGTAAAGGTGCTCAAAACACCTTACTATCTTGCCTGCAAAAGTACTTGCCACTTGGTCTATCGATCCATATGAATAAAAAGTTCATATGGATTTATGTTTTTTCGGCTTTTTAACGCATCAAACAGATATTTCGCTTTCTTTTCCAAGGCTTCAGAGTATCCTGTCTGGATGTTTAGATCTTCCCTCATTTTCTTTATTGTGCAATCCTTCGACAGCATTTTGTTCATTCGCAAGCCCTACTACCTGGCTTGCTCTTCTCTCTGCTTCCTGTAGAGATTCTTCTGCTGCTCTATGTAAAATTATTTTTCGACTATCTTTCGATATAGTTCTTTGATCTCGTCATCGAAGTTATATAAAGTCTGCGATGATGAGTGATTTACTGGGCGCAAGTTCTGAAATTTTGACTATTTCCGCATTGCAGACGCCTCATTGTCTCTTTTCTCCATCTCTTTCTTGAGAAGCATATTTTTTAGGGCTAGCAATCGCAAAAACTCATCTAGTTTTTCTTTAAGAGCAGATATGTGTCCGTCTCTTTGATGTGTGTATGACTCTACAGCATCATTGAACCCTTAGATGAGCGAATGAAATTACTAGGGCATATTTTCTTCTTTTAAAAATTCAGAGGCATGATGCTTTGATTCTTTGAAGAATTGAGCAATGCTTTCCAGCTCCTCGTTCAGTGAAAGACTTTGGATTCTGCTTTCGATTTGTGCTTTTCGAATTTAAAATTATGCATAGCTTTATTCTCTTGAGGCTTAATATGTCTCTTCGCGTAAAGCTTCCATGATTTATTATTTGAATTTTTGATGGTTTTGCTTCTTAAGGATTTATGGGTCTACATGCTGACCCTCTGTTAATTTCTTTTGCTCGAGAAATAGCTTATACTCGTCCAGTTCTATGTCAATGCAGCGTTCATAATTTTAATTATAAAGAAATACCCCACCGAAAGGATAGCTACTCGATTTATTGTGCGAAGTTGACTTTTGAAATGATATGTTTTTGTGGGCATATGAAACTTTGCTATCCCATCGACTAACACCTTTCCAAACCTCTTTTGCAGAAAGTGTAGGAATTTACTCTTTTATGGCAATTCGGCTCGCTCGCTTGCTTTTGATTATTTATTTCTTGAGCTGCCTTTCATGGTTTTGGGACAAATTCTTCTTTTAGAGAGATTAAATATTTTCGAAGAGCTTCACGAATATTTTTCCGTAGATCTTAATTAGCCGCCGTATTTGTGCATACAGGAAGGTGGCGTTCATCTCCTCATACAGTTGCCTCATTTCATAGACTATGTTATATGATCTAGATAGTGTCTCTTGAATCATATTCCTAAAATTGTCGTGCTCTCCAATGTTGTTCAAGTTGTTTGGCAGATCTGTCAGCTACAATTCAATGAAGTTCATGAGCTTCACGGATTGAAATGAAGCATTCTTCGGGATTTATTCATTAAGAGCAATGTATGGCTTCGATTTTGGTGTTTCTGATTTTTGGATGCCAAAAGGTAGAAGTGATGAGCTTTCTTGCTAAATCTAAGGAAGCATCGACATCGACATAGAAAGAAAAGAAAATAATAAAAATGAAATTAGATTATTCTATATCTGATATAATAGACAATCGAATATTATGAGGTTATGGATTAGTATTGATGTCATACACTCCACATGCACTTAGTTAATCTTAATAGATTAATATGCTTAGATCCAGTTACTAATATAAATATTATTTATCATGAAACATTTGTTGAATTCATCGTCGAAGGGCTTTTCAGCTGTCAAAAAAACAATGCTCTATGATTTCCATGTTCAGAACAAGGGAAAAATGGTGGAGTTTGCAGGTAATTTTAAACATATTTAGGTTATCTGATGCCAGTGCAATATGCCCCTGGAATTATCAAATAGCATCTTCATTGCAGAGAAAAGGCCAGCATATTCGATGTTTCACATATGGGCCAGTTTATCATTTCCGGGGCTGATCGATTGAAACTCATCCAAAGGACAACTGTCGGATCAACTATTAGTAAATATTATCTAATTTCATAGGGCAAAGCAAAAACGGAATCAATTAGGCATATCTCACTCTATTCCTTAATGAAAATGCAGGGATCATCGATGATGCGATTGTCAGCATTAACCCTGAAAATTCAACAGTCAAAGTTGTTGCGAATGCCGGCAACAAATATACAGTCCTGAAACACTTCGTTGAAGAAGCAAAAGGCCAAAAATATGATGTCAAAATCGATTTGATTGACGACCTTGGATTAGTTGCACTTCAGGGCCCTCTGGCTTTCTAAGTCTTACAGCCCTTAATGGATGGCTTTGACTTGAAGCAAGTGCCATTCATGAGCACCTTCAAAGCGAACATACAAAATAATACCTATAACTTCTCTCGATCAGGATACACAGGCGAAGATGGCTTCTAAATTTCAGGAAACTAATCCCAAATTACTGCATTAATCGAGCTGCTCATGAAGGATGAGAGAGTTGCCTTGGCTGGACTCGGAGCTCGAGATTCACTTCGAGTAGAAGCCGGTTTATGTTTGCATGGCCATGAGATGAGCACATAAATTACACCATTTGAAGCAGCTCTCATGTGGACTGTCAATAAGAGTAATGATGCCTCAAGAGTTCCTTTCATCGGTGAAAGCAGCCTCAAGAAACAAGTCGAAGATAATAAAAATAAAACTCGCAACGATCGCAAAAGAGTAGGGTTCATGCTAAACGAACCCGGAATCGTCAGATAGGGATGCCCTATATTCAACTAAAGTAACAAGCAAATCGGGCTAACTACTAGTGGCATATTCAGCCCCTCCCTGAAGAAAAATGTCGGGATGGCGTACGTGGATAATGATTACTTGAAAGCAGGCACAGAATTTTTAATTGAGCAAAGGAATAAAAAGCTCAAGTCAGTAGTCACGAAGATGCCAATTGTACCCTCGAGATACTATACCGGATGGAAGAATTTCGCATGATTTATAGATTATGTAATGATTACAATATGTAATATGTATGGATATCATTCCTCGGTTTTATTTCTCTTGTCATTTGGGGTTGGGGTTGGGGTTGGGGTTGGGGTTGGGGTTGGGGTTGGGGTTGGGGTTGGGGTTGGGGTTGGGGTTGGGGTTGGGGTTGGGA
>NW_028281265.1:182500-207300 GCF_059751285.1 Brachycentrus maculatus | reverse complement strand
CTCCCCCCTGGGAATGTATATATATATATATATATATATATATATATATATATATATATATATATATATATATATATATATATATATATATATATATATATATATATATATATATATATATATATATATATATATATATATATATATATATATATATATATATATATATATATATATATATATATATATATATATATACTCGTATATATATTTTTAAATATAATATAATCCAGGCAACCACCATGGATCTTCCTCAAAAGACATATAGAGAAAAACCAAAAAAAATAATGAATTCTACAGAAAGATAACATGATTCGAAGGCATGACATAGGAGACGTTGTATATGATAAAAGGACCTATAAGCTGAGATCGAGGAAAGCTAACCCCTTACAGTCTACAAAGACAATAAGTTGGGATGGAGCAAGGAAAAAGATAAAATAAACAACATTTTGAGTGTGTCCAAATCTTCTGTGTCCAACTTGTTCACAAATCTCCAATTATAAGAGTTCTGCTCAATAAAAAACTTCTTCGTCTCGCCGATAGATGTCGCTAATGAAAATTTAAGTGATTCTTATACAATTCAATGTTTCAAAATTGTATCATATACGAGTATATAGAACTTCCAAGAATTTGAGTAGTGTGGTTGTCAATCATGGGTAGAATTGGCGAATGTCATACGTGTGTGAAATGACCATTTAAACCATCCTATGGCAGTCGTTAGCCACGTAAATGCCTAGATTTCTATATTCTTCTTCATCTTTGTTTATATGTCAAAAAATGGTATAATTATATATCAAGTCGTTAAAGACATTCTGAATGTCCACACATCATGTCAAAAAATAATGTAAGATAAAATAAATAAAATATATATTCTGACTTCCACTGGGATTCGAACCTGGTACTCCCAGCGTGGTAGACAAGTGTGCTAACCACTGCACTACGGAGGTGGACACTCATCTTGTTGGGATGTCAATATGTGATTGTCATAAATATTTAGTTATAAGATTAATTAATACCTTCTTGAGGAAACAACGGGAGTCCATTAATAGCATAGGTTCAAAGACATTACTTTTGAGGGCTGTATATTCACAAATATTTTTCGAATTGAATGTAACCACGTATTCGAACCTCTTACCAACCCATTTCCAAATACGTAACCTAGCCTAAAAAAATGTTAAATTAATATTTAAGAAAATTATTTGCAAATACATCAATCCAAACAAATTTAAAACATAATAAAATAATAAAAACCCTTATCCGCACCCCAACGGTGCATAGAGCACTGCGTCATATAAACGCAGTGTTATCTTGATCGTTCACATATGAAGGAAAGGTGATCAGCCCTCCGCTTCAGGTACCAGTCCAGGGTAGTATTAAATAAATATTACAGCGAAAAAATCACTTATATTTATTTAACCCCCCTTGGGAACCAGTCCAGGGTAGTATTGAATAAATGTTCTCTCAAACCCTTATCCGCACCCCAATGGTGCATAGGGCACTGCATCATATAAACGCAGTGTTATCTTGATCGTAAACACACGAAGGAAAGGTGATCAGCCCTCCGCTTCAGGTACCAGTCCAGGGTAATATTGAATAAATATTACAGTGAAAAAATAACTTATATTTATTTTACCCCCCTTGGGAATCGAACTTGGGACCTCCAGAACGGTAGCTGAGCGTGCTGACCATTACACTACGGAGGCGGACGGAATTTAAAACAATTGTTGAGGTACTCACCAAAACGTTATATTTCCATTATAAATGTTTTATTTTAAGTTATCAGGAATTCTTACTTGATTTCATATTGGTTTATTTTGATTTAATGATTTTATATTGGTTTAATACAGGATTTGTCACGTTTTGTCAAAACTTTAATTAAGATTTCGATAGAATACAGTAAACAGGACAGATTTGCATTAAATGGATTTTTCGTGGTTTATTGGAAATGTAACATTTTGGTGGTACAATTGGTTTTATTTCATAACGGAGAAAAGGAAGTAAATAAGCAATATTTTGAGTTTGCCAAAATACTTCATCTATGTTGAGATGTTAAAAAAAAAGAAAAATAAGTCCTGTAATTGGAGATTATCCAGATTTGTTAACAAGCATTTGGACTTCCTCAAAATATTGTTTATAAATTAAATTTTTTTTTTTTTTTTTTTATTTATTTCTTAAGTTAGCTTATATTAAAACTAATATAAACTATTATATACATTTACATCATCTTTATATATTTACATTTCCTTACAGTAACTTAGACATTTATTTTTAAATTCTTTCAGCCATTTTTCATTCTTCATACATTCAGGCATCTCACCATACATTTTTAAACCCTTATACATCAAGCAATTTTGCGACTCAGATCTTTTCAATAATGGTAGTCTTATTTTATCCTTTTGTCTAGTAGCATATTCATGACAATTTTTGTTTAAGACAACTTTATCCTTAAAATATATTGGTAATTTATCGTGAAAAAATTTATGTATAAATATCAACATATTAAATTTAAGTCTATTTCTTACAGATAACCATTTTGGTTCATCTCTCATTTTTTTTACATTGCTATATTTATTTTTCTTAAGAACTATTCTCATCGCTTTATTTTGTATAATTTCTAGTTTATTTAAATTTCCTTCGTTTGCTAAAAATAATATTGTTGAGCAGTAATCTATACGTGGAAGAATGATTGTTTTGTAAATTAGTTCTGCAGTATCTTTATTTAATTTATTCCTTAATCTACTAAGGAAAAATATTTTTTTGGATATTTTTTTTATTTTTTTATTAAATGGTCTTATTATAAGTTAAAATAATAAACTGAAACGGATATTTTCCTGCGTTTCCTAATATAATCCTGGATTCGGACCTAACATACAAATGAAAGAGTTTCTGCTTAATACAAAGCTTTTTTCATTCCACCATTGATGCCTTTATATCATAAATAAACAATTTCAACAAAACTTCAAATAATTGGGAATTTAATATTTCAATAACTCCCTAAAGAAATTAAAAAAATAGAAGATATAACAATTAAAATAATGCCCATTACATGTAAATGTTGAAATAAAAAAAGACCATTTTACCATTAATTATTTAAAAAATTAAACCTTGAATGTAAGTCCCTCTCCAAGCACAAGAGCTCAGTCTCTTTTTTGGAGAGGCACAGCGAATCTAAAAGTATAAGTTTGCCATATGTATAAATGTTTGGAAATTGTATTACGTTTTACTTAAAAATGTAACTTTATTAAATTGATTAATCAAAAATTTAAAATATATCTTAATTTCTATATTTATAAATATGTATATATATATATATATATATATATATATATATATATATATATATATATATATATATATATATATATATATATATATATATATATATATATATATATATATATATATATATATATATATATATATATATATATATATATATATATATATATATATATATATATATATATATATATATATATATATATATATTTATATATATTTATATATATATATATATATATATATATATATATATATATATATATATATATATATATATATTTATATATATATATATATATATATATATATATATATATATATAGAACTTTTAAGAATTTAAGTAGTGTGGTTGTCAATCATGGGTACAATTGGTGAATATTACACGAATTTAACCCCTACAAATGCTCAGACTTCCATATTCTTCGTCACCTATGTTGAAATGTCAAAAAATACTACTAATCAATTGCCAAATTTATAAATATATTTAAAAAATATATACCATTATAGGTCCAGCCTCTATAAAAGATGTCATATTGTTGATAACATAAGTAGTTTTGTTCTCATACTTTACTTTGAAAAAGACATCTGAAATATTGGTTCGCATTGGTCCATGACAGAATGTGATCGATTCAAAAAATATTTCATATTCTCCCTAAAAAAAAGTAAAATAATGTAAAGAAACAGCTGAATTGACTGTGAACAGTGTTGAAACCTGACATCTTTGTAACATTTAAATCAGTAAAATAGATCCTTCAGGCCGTTTGTGCACTACACGGAATTTTACTGTCTAGCACTTCAGTTAGCATGATAAAATGGATGATTGGCTTGGATTGGCTTGTGCTTTTGTCTTTCTTTCTTCGGGTTGGTGCACTTGATCGGTGCGTGAACATTTTTTTTAACCAGTGACGCGGTTTCGTCTTTATCGATATCTCCATGATGTCGGTTACGATGAAACCCGGTTACTGGTCAAATAAAATAAGAGTGGAAGAAGCTATTGTATAAACTGCAGAAGATTGTTTATTTTATTTTATTTGTTTTATAAACAGTTCTGTTAGAATTGTTATAACACAACTTAAATCCAAAAGTAAATACAAAATATAATCTATAATTAGTATTTACTATTAGATTTTAGTTGGAGTATGGAGGATAACGAAACGCCAATCCACATTCTCTACAATTGTGACGCACTCGCTCGCAAACGAAGTCACATCCTTGGGGGACCCCTACTGGACTCCGAGAAGGTGAATTAGTTGTCACTTTTATTGTTCAAACCCGGACTGCCGCACGGTAAAATTCCGCGCAGCGCACAAGCGCCCTTAGAGCTGTTTTGTATGTCGAAATACGAGCTGTATCCGGCTATGCGTTGCTGAAAACATAACTGAAAAACAGTCATAAACATTTGGTATTTTTACCGAATATTATTTGACTAACTAACTTACTTACAATTCGTGATAGGCAGAAAGAATAAAAGACCACACTGATTTATTTTTTCAAATTTTTCTTCTCCCCACATTCACACCATGAAATGATAAATGTATATGCGTGTATATAATATGATGAATGATATAAGTGCCCAGAACCTAGATCATACAAATATCTTACAATAATTCAAACAGTATCCTCACATTGTCAATAACTATGATTGAAAAACTTAACATTCATTTTCAGCAACAGTAAGCTAGGAAAATGTTTTAAAATAAACAAATCGCTCACTCCTTTTAAGAACTTCATATATCAAAAATCTTGATTATTCATGAGAACGTTTTTAAAGTTTAAAAATATAATACGTTGTATTAAAAATGAATATGAAGCCACGTACTGAACTTTACACTATGCAACAGATCTTTTTAGGTAAAACCAGAAGGTTTTTTCTCCATTCGAAAAATATTAAGAATATTAAAAAAATAATTAAACAATACCCTTTCTTCAAAATGCAAAAACATCACTTTTTGCCCTATAGCGGGTAAATATTGAGTTTAAAATATGCCTCTTTTGCTGGGATATAGTACATTTTCAGGGCATTCCAAACATGCACAACTGAAAATTGACGATTTTTGATTTATGACGTTCTTGAAAGGAGTGAGCAGAATGTGACATTTAGTATCAGAACGTATCTAACCCAATTCTGTAGTCTGAGTTAATCAACAAAAATGTAGCAAAAAACGCGCTAAGAATGTCACATATGAAGATTTTATGGAGCACATCTGACAAGAGTCTACAAGATAGAATAAGGAATACTTCTTGGAACATTCTTGTTAGTAATAAAAACACACAAATTTTTCCCTTCTTAAAAAAAAATCGTTTAACAAGCTCAAAACATCTCAACACACCTTTCTTAATTTTATCGAAAATGTTTATCTCAGCCTTACATTATTTTCTTATTTCTCCATTTGAACGCCTATCATACATCGTTTTTTCACACATTTGTCTTAGAGATTACATTTCGACAGCTTTTCGTCTACTCTAAACCTCCTTTTGCCAACTCTATACTTCACTTTCATGCATTTAAAACATACCATACATATTTGAAACAAAGGCAAAATAAAGGAATGGGTAAATGATCAAGAGTTAATTTTATGAAAATTGTAAAATGTAAATATTCTTAATTTTTCTTTCTTTTTGTGTGTAAATTAGATTAAAATGGTTTAAAACAACAAAAAAAAATGTTTTCAAAAAGAACTCCACAAATAAGACACACAAGGTGGCTTGGTGGGTCTCTGCAAAATATTTTTTTATATGTTAAAAATTATGATTTAAATAAATGTATACAATTTATGTTAATAAAAAAAACATTAAGATTTGTATCAGGATTCCATTTTGTTTCGATTGTTTATCTTTTGCTATTATTAAGCTTTTATTTATTATAACTGATTTCAATAAACCAATCAATCTGTTGCCAACATTCACTCTACTTTCAATGTCTTCATAAAACTTTCAATCCCTAGAAAACATACCCCCAAATATACGACATGATACCTATTTCACAATTTTCCCATTTACTAATATTTTTCATGCATTCATCTCTTTCAAAAAATAAAGCTTTTAACTGGCCAAAGTACATTTTTAAACCACTTTCCTTGCACACATTATACACTTTTGTCAACAGTGCCCGCAGGTCTTCTCTGCTATCGGCAAAATTATATTCAAAATGTTAATGTTTTATTCTTTAAGCAATCCCCGTTCAGACCATTTATATTAAAAAACACTTTACCCAATATTCCCCATAAGTTTCACCAAGGGCAATTGCATTTTTTGTGCAGCACAAAACTAAAAATATCACCGTTATATACTTCAGCATTATTATTGAAAAAAATATATATGTTTTGTCACACACTGTTTTTATATACAAAGATATAACAACTAAAAAGGGTGACCATTCATCATCATCAGCCTGTGTCCGTCCACTGTTGAACGTAGGCCTCCCGCATGAGTCTCCATCCTCTTCGATCCTCCGCCTTCCGCATCCAGGTCACTGCAATGACCATTCATAATAAAACCTTTATCCGCACCCCAATGGTGCATAGGGCACTGCGTCATATAAACGCAGTGTTAACTTGATAGTTTACACATGAAGGAAAGGTGATCAGCCTTCCGCTTCAGGCACCAGTCCAGGGTAATATTGAATAAATATAACAGTGAAAAAATCACTAATATTTATTTTACCCCCCTTGGGAATCGAACCCGGGACCTCCAGAACGGTAGCCGAGCGTGCTGACCATTACACTACGGAGGCGGACATGACCATTCATACTGGATTTTATTTATTTAGGAATTATTTCTTCTAACCCTTATCCACACCCAATGATGCATAGGACACTGCATTGTTTGACGCAGTGCTAGCTTGATTGTTACTTACATACATAAAGGTAAGGTGATCACTCCCGCGCTTCAGAGACCAGTCCACGGTAATATGAAGTATATACTCGAGTGTAAAATCATTAATATTTATTATCGTCCCCCCCCCCTCGATAATAACATAGTAGCTAAACACACGTACCATTACACCACGGAGGCGGACTGAGAATAATTTCGGAATCATAATTACACTTGGGTCTCTTTTTATGCGATAGATACGTTCCACGGGGAGTCGCATAAAAAAGACTTGAAGTACATACAAAACTAAGGAATAGGTTCCATTATTTTTAAAAGCAGCATAACTTCAAATCAAATGATAGAATATACCGAAAATCACATAAAAAAAAGTTTTTATAAAAAATTTATAAAAACAAAAAACTTTTTCCTGAATTAAATATTTACATATAGGAAATAGTTTTTGAGATAAATCTTGAATCCAAATAACAAGTGCTTTTTATGTTTTTTTTCAATAAATACTCAAAGTTAAGTTCAAATGTTACATCGTACTCATCTCTTAAGTACGATGTAAGATTTGAACTTTGACACAATCTCACTTTAACGGTTGTAACCTGCACTAGTCTAAATTTTTAAAAAAAAATGCGAATTCTCATGAAAAAAGACTTGAAATATAAACAAAAATAAGGGATAGGTTCCATTACATTTGAAAATCACATAACTTCAAAATCGCATAAAAAATCCGCATAAAAACAGACCCAAGTGTAAACAAAATAATGTATGAAAAATATTTAAATTAACATTGTTTTTGAAGAGAAACTTTTATGCGGTGATTCGATAATCGATAATTGAACGCGAATTGAAAGTGAAATTTCAAAGACGCGACACGTTTATTAGGCATATTGCGTTTCATGAAAGAGAATACACATAAAAAATAAGGATATATTTTTTCGAAGTGGCATTACACAGAGTGAACTATAAATGATAAGGAGTGTGTTTTAATACCAAAACATAAAATAACAATCCTTTTGACATACAAAATATAAAATAACATTTTGTTGACCGATTTAGGGGATCTCTGTTATAAATTTGAAGGAATGGTCACCTTACATAAAGAGAACCAAAACATCCAAAAACAATTATCAATATTTTTTTGCTAATGACACTATATAAAAAATGAACACAATGATTCGTATAAGTAATACATCGAAATTAAAAGATGACTATCTATATATTTTACATCGAGTGATACGAGTGTAAACGAGTAGAGGCTTAAAAAAGTAAAATAAAAATTATTTGTGCATTAATAGTGAATTAATACAGTATTGTGAATTTCTACAGCATGATGAATTTTAAATTGCGCAATTTCTCGACCTTATCTAGTTGTCAGGGGTGTCCAAACCATGACACATGCGCCAAATGTAGCGCCTTAAATTATTAAAAGTGGCGCATTGCATTATTGCGCCCAATTTTTTAAAATGCTTATTACTGCTGGTATTGATATCGTTTTTTAATGTAAACACAAATAGTTTCGAGTAAAACAAATATTCTTATCAATTGTATTTTTACATCATATATTGACATCTCGACAAAGATGAAGAAGAATAAAGAGTTCTCGGCATTGACAGAGCTAACGACCGTGATAAGCTTGGTTAATGTGAATAGTGTAGTTGTCAATCATAAGTATTTTGGTGAATGTTACAAGTGTGAAAAGTGATCACTTAACAAGCCTATGTCGGTTGGTTGTAAGCCCTGTAAAAAGCCTAGACTTCCAAATTCTTTTTCAATATGTCCAAAGTAAAGAATTACTCTTTATTTTTTAAGGTGGTATGGACATGTGGAGCGAATGGATAACAAGAGAATGACTAAGAAAATAAATGTGAGCGCAAGAACAGAACGAAGAAGGCGTAAAAAGACTTGGCACGATCAGATCAATCGAACCTAAAATCTGGTGCTGTGAAAAGTCTGCGTAATCGGAAGTCATGTATGGCTAGATGTATGGATGTGAAGGAGGCGAGGAATGTATGTCAGGACAGAAGAGTGTGGTGTTCCATCCTCTCTACCTACCCTGCGGAGAAACGGCGTGATGGTATAAGTAGTATTAGTTGTAGTAAGAATAACTCCTAATTTGAGATAATCCAGATCTGTGAACAAGAATTTTGGACACACTCAATGTTCTTCTTCTTCTTCATCTTGTTGTTGGCCTTGTGGCCTGTTTTTAAGAGGCGTTAGCCTCCTGCGATGTCGATACCCAGCTATCGACCCATCTCTTTGGTGGTCTGTCCGGGAGTTGTCTACCATGGGGTTGGCCGTACAGTGCGATGTGGGGGAGTCTGGATGGTTCCATTCTCCTCACATGCGCATACCATTGTCTCCTTCGTTGCCTTCCCCACCTAACGACATCTTCGATCTCGCATATTTCCCTGATCCTGGCATTTCTTATTCTCGAAGATTCTTGCCTGATATGCTTCTTAGAGTCTTCATTTCTGACACTCAAAATGTTGTAAATTATTAATATTTTTAAGGGTTCATCAAAAATGAATGCTATTCTTTTAAGCCTGAATGATGCCTCACTGAATTGAAAGTGAAATTTCAAAGACGCTACACGTTTATTAGGCATATTGCGTTTCATGAAAGAGAATACACATAAAAAATAAGGATATATTTTTTCGAAGTGGCATTACACAGAGTGAACTATAAATGATAAGGAGTGTGTTTTAATACCATAACACAAAATTAACAATCCTTTTAACATACAAAATATAAAATAACATTTTGTTGACCGATTTAGGGGATCTCTGTTATAAATGTGAAGGAATGGTCACCTTACATAAAGAGAACCAAAACATCCAAAAACAATTATTAATATTTTTAAGGATTGATCAAGAATGAATGCCATTTTTCTAAGCCTGAATGATTGCCTCACGCGATAAACCACCCTATTACATATTGGGCTGCCTATAAGGGTTATACATATCTACCCTATGATATTGTCAACCCTAGCCCCAAAAGAACTTGTTGCCTTTCTCAATTTATAAAACTCGTTCTTAATTTTCCAAGTAATTGACTGGACACATTGACGCTGTTCAGTTTGTGTAGTAATTTTTTTTATCGTATCATTTTTACTACCGTTTCATCATTTCCGCGAAGGAGTATGCATCCCACACTTTTTGGAGTGATAGATGGATGACAAGCTCGGGGGGAAAGAATTTTCTCATGCTCAGCTGGATATATAAGCCTCGTAACCAATATTGCTTTTTAAATTAATAAAATCTTGAAAAAACAATCAACACTTATGATACAGTGTGTTTTTTTTCGAATAATCTTAACTACAACAAAAAACATACACACAACAAAATTTAATATTACAATGTTAATTAAGTAAGTTAAAGTGTCGGGTTGTGGTCCCGTGGTTAGCGTTGCGGACTCTCGAGTCAGAGTTTCTCGGTTCGAATCCACTCTACCACAATTTGATACCTATTTCTAATAATGAGCCGCTTAGGCTCACAGAAATAGTATGAAACTGAAATATTTGTGTAAATAATAAAACACAAATATTTATTTTAAAAAAAAAGTAAAAAAAAAGAAAATCTGTTTTTCAAGAGTCGCAGCAGGATAGATACCAGTGGATGAGAACGTCAAGACGCTCTTGACTTGCTGCCTGTTACGTATTAATTGCTGTTATGTAAATATGTATGTATATGTAAATACATATATATATATATATATATATATATATATATATATGTATATATATGTATATATATATATATATATATATATAATATATATATATATATATATATATATATATATATATATATATATATATATATATATATATATATATATATATATATATATATGTATATATATATATATATATATTTTATTTATTGTTTCGGCATTAACTTTGTGGTAAGACATGTTACAATAATTAAAGAAAACACTTTGTTTTTTACCACTTGAGTTTTATTAAAGACTACATGTTTCAGAAGTTAAACTTCCATCATTCAGGTCTGTATAATAACTATACAGACCTGAATGATGGAAGTTTAACTTCTGAAACATGTAGTCTTTAATAAAACTCAAGTGGTAAAAAACAAAGTGTTTTCTTTAATTATTATATATTTATATATATATATATATATATATATATATATATATATATATATATATATATATATATATATATATATATATATATATATATATATATATATATATATATATATATATATATATATATATATATATATATATATATATATATATATATATATATATATTTAAATATATATCTTATTCTTCAAGGTGTAGGCCTGTGGCTTGTCCTTTACAGGGATTAGCCTCCTGCGAAGTCGAAGCTATCGATCCATCTCTTTTGTGGTCTGCCCAGAAGTCGTCTACCATTGTGCTGGCCGTACAGTGCGATGTGAGGGAGTCTGGATGATTCCATACTCCTCACATGCGCCTACCATTTTTTTTAAGGTCAAGGGATATTGCATCCCTTATGTCACCACGACCATATTGGGTCTATTGTGACCTCCCTCTGTATTACAGCTCACTGCCAAGACCTACATGAGTCATGTAACTCACGACCTGTCTTGGTGGTAGGAGCTTCACCTTCTCGGAGTCCAGTAGAGGTCCTCCGAGGATGTGACTTCGTTTGTGAGCGAGTGCGTCACAATTGTAGAGAATGTCCATACCATTGTCTCCTTCGTAAATGAGTTTCAAAACATTAAGTAATGTTACTGTCAATAATGGGTGGAATGGTTATTGATACATAAAAGTGACGACTTAAATCCCTGTTAATACCCATACTTCAATATTTTTTCTCGTCTATGTTGAGATGTCATAAATGTATCACAATACATTTTCAATTATTATCACATGCGTCGTGAGAATTATATTAATACATATCGCTCACTCCTTTCAAGAACGTCATAAATAAAAAAAAACTGATTTTTCAGGAGAATATTTTTAAAGTTTAAAAATATAATACAATGTATTAAAAATAAACATCAAGCCACTTATTGAACATTTTACTGTGCAACAGATCTTTTAAGGTAAAACCTGAATGTTTTTTCTCCATTTGTAAAATATTTAGTATATTTAAAAAAATAATGAAACCGTACCTTTTCTTCAAAATGCAAAAACAAAATTTCCTGCCCTGTAGCGGGTAAATATTTTGTTAAAAATATGCCTCTTTTGCTGGGATACAGTACATTTTCTGGGCATTCCGAAAACATGCATAACTGAAAATTGACGATTTTTGATTTATGACGTTCTTGAAAGGAGTGAGCGATGTGTATATTATACCAATTCTCACGGCGCTTCTCGTGTGAGTTCGTCGCAGTATCTAAGGTAAATCAACCAAGAGTAAGCTTTTTTTACCAGAGACCCTTTTATCTAAATGTATGCAAGATCCTTACATACACCTTAAATGTTGTGAACGGATTGTTTTGCTTATTTTTTCTTTACCTTTTTTCCACATCATAATGGGTCTCTTCCCGAATAAATGCTTTGATAACATTATTTTAAACAAAGCTTTTATCCCTAAACGATTATATACTAAATTTAATATGATTTATTTAAGGATGGAAAAGCTCTAAAATGAGTAATTAAATTGAGTGCCTACAGGTTCCCGAAAGTCATAAAATGAGCTGCCCAATTTATAGTCTATAATATGACAGATTCTCCGCTCGACTGTAATACCTCACACTTTCAGGGTCCTTAATAATATCTTGTTTTTTACGATCAGACAATCTTACCCTCGAAGAAAGCTGGTCCCCCCATTCATCCCCAAAATTTCATGAAACACACCCCCTCGGACAAATATGAAATAATATGGACAACAGATTCTCAATATAATAGACTCATTGTGTATTATGTAATTGGAAATCTAGATTAATTGTCGCTTAGGCTCGTGAAAATAAACTCTCTGTCGCATTGTGGTCAGGATGTTTGGATACCATGTTTGAGGTCTCGGGATCGATTTATAGGGGTTAAAATAAATGTAAGAATTTTCACTGTAATATTTATTTAATTTGACCCTGAGCTTGTACATAAAGCACAGGTCTAATCAAATTTATTTAATGTATTTAAATATTAAAATAACGCAGTGCATTATGAACAATGCACAGGTTTAAGAAAAAGAAAAAGATCTTTAAAAATAAAAATATTTGAGTAGTAATTTCTTTGCTAGAAGTGAATATTATAAAATGTATAAAAAACAAATAAATGGTTAATCACTAATAGAAATATAACATTAATTCATATTTATTGTTATTATCCTAATAACAAAATGTAATTAAAATTAAATATTGTTATAGCTCTAAATAAATAATCTCGATTATGATTTTTCTTAGATTTATATTATCCACTGACACTTCGTGATGGAATTGCATTTTTAATTAATTATTAGATTAAAACCAATATTTTTAGCTTTTCCACTTTTTTATTTGACCAGCGACCGGGTTTCATCGTTACCGACATCATCAGACTAGATCATCTAGTCTGATGATGTCGGTAACGACGAAACCCGGTCGCTGGTCAAATAAAAAAGTGGAAAAGCTAAAAATATTGGTTTTAATCTAATAATAAATTATGATTTTTCTGGTGATTTTGTCCTAGTAGTATTCTCTCGTTATTTACAATATTTGCAGTCATAAGTATTTTTATCATACTTCAGCACGAGTACGAATTCATGGATAAAATTAAGAGAGATTTTCTTAAATTTATTTCCACAAAACCATTTTCTTATCCTTAAAAATAAAAAGCGTCAACAAATTTAAAGTGAACAATGCGTACATCAACTGTTTTTAAAACCTAAAAAGCATTTTTTTATTATTTTTATTTAGCATCAACTTTGTGGAATAACATGATGATCTAAATATAAAAATATCGTGATCAAATTTGAGTATATTTAATGTAAACTCGAAGAGTTTTGAGAACTGCAAATGTTCTCGAATTTAATCATATTTATATTAACAAAACCCAAAAGTGCTCTTATATAAAGTATTATATTTAAATTATCGAAAATGATTGAGCGTCAGCCAACGTAATAGGAAACGAAAAGTGAGCTTTTAAACTGCCTTTTTGCCGGAAACCGAGGCTTTTAAAATGCTTTTTTTTGGATGGATATAATTGACAAGGGTGGTAGACCTAGTTGAAGCGTCCGGGAACGGACCCAATGAGAGGGAGTAACGTTTGGGGATATAATCGGACCGGGGGAAATTACACGTCAGAAAGGTTTCTCCCATAATTGATGACTTTCTTCACACTTGCTCAAATCTTCTTCTTCCTTGCTCCATCCCGACTTATCGTCTTTGTAGACTGTTAGGATCAGCACTCCTCGTCCTCAGGTTGTAAGTCCTTCTATCATATACAACGTCACCTATATTATGCCTTAGAATCATGTTATCTTTCTGTAGCATCCACGATTTTTTTGATCTTCTAGATGTCTTTCGAGGAGGATCCATGGCGACCACCTGGATTATATACATATATATATTTATATATATATATATATATATATATATATATATATATATATATATATATATATATATTATATATATATATATATATATATATATATATATATATATATATATATATATATATATATATATATATATATATATATATATATATATATATATATATATAAATATATATATATATATATATATATATATATATATATATATATATATATATATATATATATATATATATATATATATATATATATATATATTTATATATATATATATATAAATAAATATATATATATATTTATATATATATATATATATATATATATATATATATATGTATATATATATATATATATATATATATATATATATATATATATATATATATATATATATATATATATATTATATATATATATATATATATATATAAATATATATATATATATTTATATATATATATATATATATATATATATATATATATATATATATATATATATATATATATATATATATATATATATATATATATATATATATATATATATATATATATTTATATATATATATATATAAATATATATATATATATATATATATATATATATATATATATATATATATATATATATATATAAATCTCCCCTCCGTGTTGTAATGGTAGGCGTGCTTAGCTACTATGCTAGAGTTCCCGTGTTCGGTTCCCAGGGGAGGGTGAAAATAAATAAACGTAATTTTACACTCTAATATGTTTTTAATATTTCCCTGGACTATTTATTCCCTGAAGCGCAGGAGTGATCACCTTACCTTCATGTAAGTAACGATAACGAACAGTACGATATATTTTTGCAGTGTTATCTTGTTTATTTATTGGTGTATCTATAAAGATTTGAAAGTCATTGAAAGCTTTTAAATGCAAATTGCTTAATTTTTTTTTTCACAACTTTATTTCACATTTTCGCAACATATTATGTTGTGAGTATTTTATTTATTTGCGTCCGCCTCCGTAGTGTAATGGTCAGCATGCTCGGCTACCGTTCTGGAGGTCCCGGGTTCGATTCCCAAGGGGGGTAAAATAAATAAAAGTGATTTTTTCACTGTCATATTTATTCAATATTACCCTGGACTGGTACCTGAAGCGGAGGGCTGATCACCTTTCCTTCGTGTGTAAACGATCAAGATAACACTGTGTTTAAATGACGCAGTGCCCTATGCACCATTGGGGTGCGGATAAGGGTTTTATTATTATTTATTATATTTTATTTATGCTTGGAAAATTAGTAGTGGTTGAATTTACCACGTAAAAGATACGTTGTAGCACTTATACAGCTAGCTTTGGAGCGTAGTACGTACCACCTCGCACCGTGGTAGGCCGCTTCTCCATTGTTCACGGCAATCTTAAATGCATACACTTCAATGTGGCACAATGTTCAAAGGCTTATGTAACTTGCACCCCCTTCAGACCTCCCGCAGCATTCACCCTTAATCGCACACGATTGTTCTTCATAGACTAACCCTACTTGATCCTCTGCTATTATTATCGTGCATCCTTCCCTTAAACTTAAGGGAGGTATAATAAAAGAAGAAGAAAAAACGCTTAAAGTTGGGACATCAATCGGTGATGGGAGATCGACTAGAAAACATAATTATGTTACGAATTATTTAAAAGAATTTATAATGAGATAAGATTTTTTTAACTTCTGGACCCGGCTTGACGAAATGGATGTTTCGAATAAAAAGAAATTTTAAGCAACATTTTGAGTGTGTCCAAATACATATTAATGTTGTAAATAATTTATCTGGTTAAATTGTAAGCTTACATAATAAAAATAAAAATGATATTTTCTGGCATTTCTCATTTGTGTGATTATAATCCAGGATTTGGACTTAAATACACATTCTGCTTAATAAAAAGCTTCTTTTCATCGCACCAATAGATGTCTCTAGTGAAGTTCTAGTGATTCAAGAAAAATGTTTCAAAATTGGTTCATATATATAAAGAACTTTCAATAATTTGAGTGGTGTGGTTGTCAATAATTGAATAGAATTGGTGAATGTTACATGTGTGTAAATTGATCACTTAAACCAGCCTATGACGGTATATATATATATATATATATATATATATATATATATATATATATATATATATATATATATATATATATATATAAATATATATATATATATATATATATATATATATATATATATATATATATATATATATATATATATATATATATATATATATATATATATATATATATATATATATATATATATATATATATATATATATATATATATATATATATATATATATATATATATATATATAAATATATATATATATATAAATATATATATATATATATAAATATATATATATATATATATATATATATATATATATATATATATATATATATATATATATATATATATATATATATATATATATATATATATACATATATATATATTTTTATATATTTATAGTTATCTGAAAACTGTTAATCCAAAAATGTCATTGTTTACACGAATGTTCTCGCTATTTGATACCAACTTTATAGACACTTAAGTGACTACAAATTATAGTCTAGTATACGTTTTATCTTCCATCTAACAGTAGTTTATTACTTAGTACTCAGTGCGGTGGAACAAAGCACGATCCATTACCACCGATTACATTACCCGCGAAGATTGATCACTGATTACCGATCACTGATCATTAATCACCAGCGATGCGCATCCAACGGTCAACGAATCCAGCATTCAGCAAGTTGTGAACAGGGTTGCCAGGTTTTTTCCAAATAAATACCGAACAGTGAGCATTAAAATAAAGTTTTAATAATTTATTTTTATTCTTCTTCTTTTCCGTATTATTCCTCATTGCTGAGGGCTGCGATCCTTGCGGAAGCAATGACTCTTCTCCAGTTATCCCTTGACTGCGCTGCACGTAGCGCTCCAACCACGGAGGTGCCTGCTGCTGCCTTAAATTGATCGGTCCATCGTGTGGGGATCTTCCTCCCCCTCTCTTTCCCTCCAGGCTACCGATCACAACTAGTCGTTCCAGGCTGTCCTCGTTGCCACGCGCAACGTGTCCAAAGAACTGGAGAATCCGTCGGGTACAGATATTGGCCAGAGTCAAGCCATCCAAGCGTAGTTCCTGGCGAATGGACTCATTGGTGCGTCTAGCTGTTCATGGAATTTGGAGCATGCGCCTCCAACACCACATTTCGAAAGCATCAATTTTTCTCCTTTCTACTGCTTTTATGGTCCATGTTTCAGCAGCATAGAGAAAAATTGAGTGGACCAAGCTCCTGACAAGCTTCATCTTGGTGTTGTTACTCACACCCCGGTCTTTCCAGATTTTAATATTATTAACTTATAATACAAAGCACCATTGCACAAGAGCAACAAACTAACCTAACGTATATAAAATTTTAAAAAATCTCAGTCGTACACGCTTCCAGCAATGTCTTATTTGCTTTAATTGCCCCATACATTTCGCGACATGTCAGACTAAAATTACTTCGTACAAAATAATTCAATCTTCACCGTGTCCACACTCAATTTATTACGGCTGTCCTGCACTCTGTAATCCACTGTGTTCATTAGCAACGAAGGACCAAATAATCGTATTTCACTCATACTCACCGTCTTCAAGAAAATATCTTTTGATAGCATTCCAATCAAGCAACAAACAGCCTTTCTACATATAGCTGGAAACAGTATTGCCATATAACCAGATTTATCTGCATTGATACAGATTTTAGCCTACCTTTACAGATGACAGATTTAACTCTTAGGTAGTACTTTTAGTTTTATACAGATTTTTATAATTGGACATAGTTTATGATAAAACCGAAGAATAAAAATATGTTTAGATTCAAGCATGACTAATATTTGATAATAAGAAGGTGAAAACTTGTTTTATATCGGGGTGCGTTGTTTATTATTAGGTAGGGTACTATTTTGACTTGTCATGGAATATTACGCAATTTACGCAGCGTACCTACTGCAGAATTTCCCAAAACATTTTTTTATACGCGTCGCGTAGTACGCAACGTTTTAATCAGTGCTGGCTGGAAGATAATTATTTTAAGACTTGGTTTAAAACAAGCGAAAAGGGTGAAGAATATGCATACTGTAAGTTCTGTTTAACAGATCATGATATTTGTATCAAAATTTTAAAGCACACCCACTTAATCAAAACCAAAACACGTATCCATTTAAGTACTGAAACGATGGAGGGATTATTACTATCAAAACAACTACTTAGCAATGATCCATGCTACAAACTAAAAATAGAAAAGGATTTTATTTCTAAAATAAGTAAAAATTTGTATAAAAATCAAATAAAAAAAATTGTAAGTACGAGTACTGTTTTATTTTCTCAAAAAGGTGAGTTTTTCAATAAACTACCATAATTTATTGGTTCTAAAATTTATTTTTTACAGATTTTGGGTTATTGATTCTAAACAGTTTACATACAGATTTCTAGACTGTTTGATTAAGATTTTTTGGTTTGGCATATGGCAGAATTGGCTGGAAACAATGTTGCCCATCGAACTGTTATATGGCAAAGTACAGCATGATATTCTTAGTTAACAAAAGCATGTTTATTAGGGAGAAAAAATTATCAGAAAAAAATGCCAAAGCGCCCATAATTCTGTATTTTTGTCATAATGAACACCGAACACGGTGTTAAAATACCGAACGGTTCGGTAAAATACCAAACACCTGGCAACACTGGTTGTGAATCCCATTTACTCGTACCATGCATGTGTGTTATACATATATAGTAACTCACTTCCGGTTGGTAAACTCTAGTGTTTGTTTACAACTAACGCATCCCTTTGTAGTGAATTCTCGAACTGCAAATGTTTGATGTATGATAAATGTACACATGCACTCAACGCGGTTAGCGTTGAATACTTTTCGTATTCGTTTTCCGATTGCATTTATTTTGAAAGTTAAAATAAAAATACCCACATATGTATGGAATTTGTATTAACATACAACATTTTGAGTGTGTCCAAATACTCGTTCACATATCTGGATTATCTCCAATTAGAGGAAGTATTTTTTAAGAAAAATTGACATCTTAACATAGATGAAGAAGAAAATGAAAGTCTGGGCATTGGCTAGTTTAAGCGCAACGTTCATTAATTCTACCCATGATTGACAACCACAATACTGGAATTCTTGGCACTTCTAAATAAATTATCAAATTTCGATACATTGTACTTGAATCACTTAGATTTCTACTACAGACATCTATTAGTGAGATGAAGAAGCTTTTTTATTGAGCAGAAACTCTTTATTTGTATGTGAGGTCCAAATCCTGGATTATAATCACATGCGTGAGAAGCGCCTGAAAATATACTTATTATTTTCCAAAAGTGAAAAAGTTTTTATGAACAGTATCCGTCGATGGTTGCTTCTCGTTGGTAGGAACAAGACGGAAAGAGAATTCATTAAAGTCAAGGCGTAATTATTTTATTGTAAAACCTATCTACTGTAAGTTGTTATTGTATCTATTGCATGTAATGTATAAAATCAAGTAATTAAAAAATATTAATATATTATATTAACATGTAAGTATTTCGGCTCAACACAGACTATGCCTAAAGAGCCGTAAAACGTATAATAAAAAAAGTGTATCTATGAAAAAAAATGTAAATATGAAGAGGCTTAAATTAAGTTCTTTGCGTGATATACATTATGAAATACATTAAATTATATTAATATGGTTTTGATTTTTTTTTAAATTACATTTGAATGTACTTTAATGAGTTTTATATATATATATATATATATATATATATATATATATATATATATATATATATATATATATATATATATATATAATATATATATATATATATATATATATATATATATATATATATATATATATATATATATATATATATATATATATATATATATATGATTTATGTATATCTATCAATATATAACTTTACTGTCGTATATATAAATAAAACTCATTAAAGTGGTATATTAAAGTGTTCAATTAAAAAAAATAATCAACATGTCATTCCACAAAGTTAATGCCAAATCAATAAATAATTTAATACAGTGTAGTAAAATCATCAGCGTATATATAATACTTGACATGTTTAGAGATTACCGACATTGAAAATACAATGTAACATATTGACCCAGAATAGAACCATGGGTAAGCACAGTTTTCGTATAATTTTCAATTTGTTGAATAATAGTCCATGGGTTCAATTTAGTTTCCACCTGTACCAATGTTTTTAAAGATTATGATCAGTATTTCCCGGCTTATTGTGTCTAATGCCTTTGAATTATTCATGACTATAATAAAATGATTTCTATCATTTGATTACCTATTTATGTTATTTGAAAACATTTTAATGAGAATTTATGTAATACGTTTCTGAAATCCATACTGTTCAAATCCAATATTTCAAACTTTCTTATATCGTTCTTTTCTTCTTCTTTTAGGACTAGGTCCTGTCATTCTCGGTCGAAGACCAGCTATCCTTCCATCGTTGAGGTGGTCTTCCTGGGGGTCTGATCCCGCTTATGTTGCTGTCCGCTGCCACCCTCACCACTCGATCCGAACTCGCTCTTTTCACACGATCTCTCCAGAAACGTCTTCTTTCTCTTCCCCATCGCACAACATCTTCAACATCGCAGATTTTTCTTATATCTCAGTTTCTTACTCTTTCGCGAAGTGTTAGGCCTGCAATAGGTCGTAGAATCTTCATTTCTGATGTCCTAAGAAGGCTTTTTGTTCTCGCGGTGTCGGCTCTTGTTTCCGTGCCATATGTCAAGACATACGGCACTTACATCGTTATGGGTTTTTAATCTGTATCAACATTTATGGATTTTTTTCGATTTTTGGCATTATAGGCAGACGCTGTGGCGTACTTGGATAGACGTTCGATTGCGAAACTGGCGTCGCGGGTTCGATTTCCGCTAAGTGCAAAATAAATTCAAGAAAGATTTCTTTTTAATTGGTTTGGATATTTGTGATGTATTTTTCACATTTCGCTCACTCCTTTCAAGAACGTCATAAATTAAAAAACTTGATTTTTCAGGAGAACGTTTTTAAAGTTAAAAAATATAATACAATGTATTAAAAATAAATATCAAGCCACTTATTGAGCTTTTTACTGTGCAACAGATCTTTTAAGATGAAACCTGAAGGTTCTCTCCATTTGAAAAATATTAAGTATTTTTAAAAAAATAATAAAAAAAAAACACTTTCTGCCCTGTGGCGGGTAAATATTATATTCCGAAAACATGCACAACTGAAAATTGACGATTTTTGATTTATGACGTTCTTGAAAGGAGTGAGCAATTTATTTTCCCCATCCTTACTATCCTACCTGCAGACATGCCTCTAATAGAGGCTTTGCGAGCTATTCCTGTAAAAAATCCCATTTTCAGCTCAGGAATTTCTAGCATTTAATACACAAGATTTTGAGTGCATCCAAATCCTTGTTTTACAATTGTAGGTCTCTCAACTTAAGAGTTATTTTTACATTTACACACAGAGATGAAGAAGAATATGGAAGTTTGGATATTTATATGGCTTATGCCCTGTCATACGCTGGTTTAAGTGCACACGTGTAACATTGTGTTATGATTGATAACCACACTACTATTTTTTTTGGAACTCATACGTATATTGTTTACTTCTCACGTTGCTTCGTATGTGAGTTCGCGGTAGTATTTAAGGTTTATATGAGTATGTAATGGTGTTGAGAACGTAATGATTTTAACTGGATGAAATCCGGATCTAAAGATCCGGATTTAAATACTATCATTTTTCAATGTTTTTTTTTTTCAAACCGAAACGGCTACGTTTCGGCTTTCTACAATCCATTACGAGTCATGAATATTGACTTACTGTTCGAAAATCAACGCTTGTGCGAATACCAAAAATAAAGCTCTGGAATTCTACGTGTACGCGAGCTTTCACAATACATACATAAATTTAGCTATTTCGGTTTTTTCTCAGCTGACACATTCTTATCGCCGGCAATTCCCGAGATGGTGTCGGGGCAAGGGTTGACGGAGTAAAGTCGGGGTTGATACTTGATTAATGTTCGAAGGACAGATTTAATCTTAGGCGGGATGTTCCCTGTAAACATTCCTCGGCACTCGCAGGTCGCGAAGCCTTAACTTTCACAATAACAAGGGATGAAAGGACCGCCTTACCTTTATCTGACGTCTCAGGATATTATACAGCTTTTTCTCTCGGATATTTAAAAAAAATTAAATACTTGAATATACCACTTAATGAGTTTTATTTTTATATACGACTAGTTTCGAAAACTTGCAGATGTTTTCATCTTCTGGTAAAAATTAAAACTAACGAACAAAAAATATTTAGGGGTATAAATATGTTAATAAATATAGAAAAGGGGGGGCGTTAAGGAACAATATTTTTTGTAAAGGGAAACGTAGATAATAACGGTGACGTATTTTAAAATAGTTTATTATTAATTAACGTTTTATCTGATTTTAAATTTTTATGTATTTCTAAATTTTCTAAATTATTCATATCTTGACCTTTATTTGTAACAGAGTGTAATAATTTAAGTGTATGAGAGTCCAAAAGAGTAGTTAGTTTCCATGATATGATTTGTGAATTCCGAAAAAGTGTTTCATTTAAAAAAAATAATCAACATGTCATTCCACAAAGTTAATGCCGAATCAAAAAATAATGTATTTTCTTTTGGGGTTGAAATTAAAAGGCTGATGAGCCGGAACGAGAATAATGAAATATTTTTTATTTCAATCAAACACTTTGCTTTCAAACTTATTGGCTCTGTGGGGAGATTTGCTTGTCAATACGGAATTTATATTTTACATGACGTACTTTGAATTACTGAGTGTTTGTCTTCGATTTTTTTAATCTTATTTGATATTAATAATTCTCTTTTCTGATGTTCGATATTGATGTTGATCTCTGCTTTGATGTTCGATAAATTGTTGCAAATTCGTCAACAGATTAATAATAAATCCTCGTTTTACAAATTTGGGTCTCTCAATTGGTTCTCTCTGTTCTCCTGGTTCCAACTCTTATGTATAGAAGTGAAACATGGAGTTGACAAAAGAAGGATGAATGTAGACTGAATGCAGTCGTAATGCGATCTCTCAGAAGAATGTCCGACAGAACGATGTATGATAGATGTTCGAATAGTGAAATAAGGAAGGAGATAAGCACGATAAAACTAAGAAAGGTGTGTTGAGATGGTTTGGACAAAATTACAAAGTTTACACAAATTGTTTAACACATGCAATTTTCGGTGTAGTTTTAAGTGTGTAAATGGTGCTATGGTGGTGAAGGGTGGTATTGTTTGCATGCTGTGGTAGTGATTGTCCCGACGAAGAGACGGGTAGTCTCGAAACCGGTAGACATAAGAATCTCGGTGAGTAGTTATATACTAATATTATTAACATTTTTGTAAAAAAATAAATAAGTAAAAATTACTAACCACAAAGCAAATGCTTTAAATATTAATAATATTGAGAATATTATAAAAATAAATAAATTAATAAAATAAATAAATCCTCAATTGTAAGCAAAATAAAATACTTTGTAAATAATAAGTACCTACATTTTGCATATTATATTACCCTTATTTGTTTCTAAGACGTAAATTTCGAGAAAGCACTTTTGTGAAGATTTTGCTTACTCGACGTCAATGTCGAACTAGCTTTCACGTGTATTTTTTTTACAAGGCCTGGGAAAACTTTAGATTTATTTAGATTGGAGGTTAAACTTTTACTACTGACGTATTTTTTTAACGTGAGCACTTACGTGAAGGCCTCACAGACATTGTAAATTAAACAAAGAAACAGTTTTCTCTAGCATTAAACTAAATAAAAGGCAGGCGCTGTGGCGTAGTTGGGTAGACGCTCGACTGCGAAACTGGCGTCGCGGGTTCATTTCCCGCCAATTGCAAAATGAATTCAAGAAAGATTTATTTTCAATTGGTCTGGGTGTTTGTGAGGTGTGTTTCACGTTTACCTTCCCTATCCTTACTATCCTACCTGCAGACAAGCATCTAAAATAGACGCTTTGCGGGATATCCCTTAAAGAAATAAAAAATAATAAAAAAATAGTAAAATAAACACAACGGCCATGCACAATGTTTTGAGTGTGTTTTAAGTTTTTGA
>NW_028281264.1:402500-410000 GCF_059751285.1 Brachycentrus maculatus | reverse complement strand
TTTTTGACATCTCATCAAAGATGAAGAAGAATATGGAAGTCTGGGCATTTACGGGGCTGACGACCGTCATCGGCTGGTTTAACTGGCCACTTTACACACGTGTAACATTCACCAATTCTACCCATTATTGACAACCACACTACTCAAATTCTTGGAAGTTCTATATATATGAACCAATTTAGAAACCTTGTTCTTGAATCACTAGAACTTCACTAGAGACATCTATTGGTGAGATGTAAAGAAGCTTTTATGTGTTAATAAATGTTATTAACCAAAAATTAATAATTTCATTTACAATTTTGTAAAAACGAGTCATAAATGTAAATATTTCAACACAGAGATATATCATACGCGTATAGGATTATCCTAAAATATAGTGAGTGGCCTCGAGGAGACGCCATAGATTTGTGTTGGTATTGATACAGATCTAGTGTAAACGTGCCATTACGGTTGTGTTGGCCGAATTGGGTTGATGACGAAACGTGTTTGTTTCCAGGGTCTTATTTGAGTGAAAACACGGTACCAGGCATACTACGGCCGTCAGACTTGGAAAATAATTATAAGACCAGCTCCCCGTCGAGAAATCCTGTTCATTCAGTATAAAAACAATTAATTGCACATTAAACTGAAAAGCCTACTATCCGTACGTTTTGTTAATTATGTATATATATATATATATATATATATATATATATATATATATATATATATATATATATATATATATATATATATGTATATATATATATATATTTATATAAATATATATATATATATATATAAATATATATATATATATATATATATATATATATATATATATATACATATATATATATATATATATATATACATTTGCAAAGTTTTAAATACAGTTAAAATACACTAAGTACTTTGAAATATCAAATTTATGTGGTTTTACAAGTAAATTCAACTTTATGTTTAATAGCGGGTATTTTTTTCAGGATAAAAGCTTTAAATAACAGGGATTATTCAAACGGGGATTTTAGAGTTAACGTTTTTTGTCAGTATACCCACGATATAAACTAATGCAGGACTTGGACTTCGTTTTGCACTGCTAGTTTAACATCCGCTGTTAGCTTATTCAGCAACTGCATTTAGTACATTTTTTACGATTTATTTTTAAAAATACAATTTGTAATCGATGACGTTTTGATATTTAAATATTAACATTCTGCCTTGAAAAATGAGTGTGGTAGTTTATTTAATCGGGGGAAACATATTTTCACAATATGGGTATTAATATGTTGGGGCTGTGATTTATCCAGGCCTGCTACAACGTGTTAACTATTCATGCATTATATTATGTACGGGCTTGTGTTTTTCACTTGTCTATTATGATTCAAATTCAATGGAAAACTGTGTCACATATACAAATGAATAAATATTATTACAAGTCAGCGCACAGATAAAAATCATCTTTGTATATTTTGGCGTGCTTTTGAAACTACATAAATATAAAAAATGGGCTACTCATTCATCGCGACCGAATAGCGTTAAAGTATTTGTGTAGTTGGGTACGTCGATATTTCAAGGATATGCGATGCAGGTTCGGTTCGTGAATCATGATATTAATTGATTTCTAAATCTACTATTGAATTTTTATGATTTTCCGGTTTATTTCATGATTGAAAATTTAATCGAATTCTTACAAGATTATTTTAGATTTCAATTTTGTTTCCTAAAGAAAACAATAAAATGCAATGATATGTGAAATATTTAAAAAAAAAAACAAAAATAAAATATGTAAATACATTTTGAAAATGAAAGAATTGTAGCAACACATGAGATTGCTTTTTAAAAATAGACAAAAGATAATTTTTACAATACCGAAATTCTTTCAAACACATCCTCGGCTTATCATTTAAAAAACTAACTATCTGACCACCACGGCGCTTCCCCGCAGGGGTAGGCAGAGAGAATAGAACACCACACCACTCTGTCCTAGCGAACATTCTTTCGCCTCTTCCACGTTCATGCATATCCTCATACATACCCGCCGATTGTTTCGACACCTAACCTGACCACTTTCAAGTATTTGGCATACTTGATCGTGCCAAGTTTTTCTCGGTCTTCCTCTGCTCCTTTTTCCAATTACATTCGCCTCATTTAATATTTAGATAATATCCATATTTTTGTTTGATTGCTGTAAATGATGGATCTATTGAGATAATATATTTTTTTATTGAATATTGGGCACGAGTCGCAAAAGGCTATATAATAGAAGTAAATGACACTAGTTTTTATTATATATATATATATATATATATATATATATATATATATATATATATATATATATATATATATATATATATATATATATATATATATATATATATATATATATATATATATATTAATATATAACGATTAAAACGGGTTAAAACGATTTTTTCATGACTTCACATGTCATTTTGTCAGTTACTTATAAGCTTTAACTAAACGAAATTCTAGTAATGCGTAAATAATTGACCAAATGAAAAGTAAATACGCCAGATTCAGATTCATGATAGTCACAGGTAGGCAAAGATGTAAATTAGAAATACCTTTGGAAATTTCGATTCCGTCTTGGGTATTTTGATATATCGCTCACTCCTTTCAACAACGTCATATATCAAAAAAACTTGATTTTTCAGGAGATCGTTTTGAATTTTTAAGAAAATTATTTTAATATTAATAAAAATATTAAAAATAAATATCAAGTCATTTCACTTGGTAAATACCACTATTGGTTTTATCGAAATATTTTCACAAATATTAATACTTTGCGGTATGTCATTCCATTTTGTAGTAAACCCTTATCCGCACCCCAATGGTGCATAGGGCACTGTGTCTTATAAACGCAGTGTTATCGAGATCGTTTTACACATGAAGGAAAGGTGATCAGCCCTCCGCTTCAGATACTAGTCCATGGTAATATTGAATAAATATTACAGAGAAAAAATCACTTATATTTATTTTTAACCCCCTTTTGAATCGAACCCGGGACCTCCAGAACGGTAGCCGAGCGTGCTGACCATTACACTACGGAGGCGGACATTCCATTTTGTAAAGAAATTTAATTAAAGGAGTCCTCTTCAAACGCTGCCAGGATCGAAATGAATGGATGCAAAACTTACCTAGACTTGCCAGAAGATATGAGCATAATGTCGAGAACTGTTCGAGAGTTCTGGCAGTTAAATGCCCATTTTGGATGCTCGGTTGAACACATTATGCGACATGTCCTAACTACGAATACGGAATAGCCGTTACAATTAGCTAACCTCAGATGTGAGCAAATGAAGCGATTCGTATGCTGTGCATCAGTGGATTGTATAATGTTACGGATTAAACAAAAGAAAGTAACGGAATTACATGTGTGGAGAATGTTTCCTGTAGCTTTTCTCTTGCAACATTCTGAGCGACATTTTAAATCCCTTGGATCGCACAATAAACAACTCCCTTTTGATTTTTCTTTTGCCGTTTGGTGATTGAACTTAAGCTAAAAATAAAAATAAAGACTTTCTCAAAACTCATTCTTTACGATTAAAAACAAACGAGTGTTTGAGTATAAAACGAACAATAAAAAATCATGTTGCGACACAAAATGCATAGAAGATATTAAAATGGAATTATCTCTTTTTTGATCCCTTTAGTCGATAATTGGGAATACCCACCTGTTTACTTTATTTTTATTTTTTAAGAGAAAAAATTGTGTTTTTATTATTTACACAAATATTTCAATTTCATACTATAACTGTGAGCCTAAGCGGCTCATTATTAAAAATAGGTATCAAATTGTAGTAGAGTGAATTCGAACCGAGAAACTCTGACTTAAAAGTCCGCGACACTAACCACGGGACCGATACACGACACAGTTACGTCAGTTAACAAAACACCTGAGGAGAATTTTAATACTCAATATGAGTAAATACTTAAAATGCTTTATGTATTCCTTCATGTAAAAATGATAAGGAGTATATACACAAAAAAAGATGAAAAAATGAGCATAAAGACCCAGGTTCAAATCCTGAAGCAAGTAGTTTTCATTACACGAGTATTTCATTCGTTGTAAGATAACTCTACAAAAACATACAATATTTATGATTATTTTCATGGTTCAGGGTGATCTTACGTTCATAATCGGTAAGTATAGAATTGAACAACAGTATTTACATCTGACATAAGACTTGCGAATGATAAACGGCAGTTAATGTTCCTATTAGAGACGGCCCGGCCCATTCGCGTCTTTAGGCCAACAGAAACACGGAGATCGAGTATTTTTTTTTCTAATCACAACTTGTAGTACAAAAATACAATAGCGCTGATTTAATAATGTGGGAATATTTGTTCGGCGAGATTCTTTTGTCTTGCGCCTTATCCATAATGCAAAATATAAATGATAATTCTTTTATAAATTAACATACATATGCCTTGAATCACTCAACCACTCTGGCATTGTTTACGTAATCCCTAACTGAAACAAAGCATTTTCCAGCGAACCGTTGCAAAATACGTTTCGTCGAGTAGCTTTACTAGCCATTAGTTTTTAGACATCGTTCCAATCGTAGATGGCTGCCCGTTAGCCATACAGAACTGCAAATCGATGAAGATGTGATATGAGATCGCACTATAGCGGGTAGTCAGGTGTCCTTTTCGTTTCAGCTTTACTTCTCAATACATGTAGGTAATATTTGCCACACATTGATACATGATATATATATATATATATATATATATATATATATATATATATATATATATATATATATATATATATATATATATATATATATATATATATATATATATGTATATTTATATATATATATATATATATATATATATATAATATATATATATATATATATATATATATATATATATATATATATATATATATATATATATATATATATATATGTATATACATAGCATCATGTATCTTAACTTAAACCAGCTCTAAATGCCCAGACTATGTTGAGATGTCAAAAAATAATATGAAAAATAACTCCTAATTGGAGATAATCCAGATTTGTGAACAAGTATTTGGGCACACTCAAAATGTTGTAAATACATTACTTTTACTTTCTCAGCCACTTGTCAACGTATTTTTCTATATAAGTATAATACATATGTATGTTCGTTGTCTTAAACATAATGCAACAGTCACCCTCTTACGAAATGTGTTTAAAACACACAGAGGTGTGTTTTGCGTCGACATTAAGTATCTTCTCCTAGACTTGTGATCTGGGAAACATCGAGATAGTCGCATGCTGCTTTGAAAGATGAACTCTTTATATAGAAAACGATCACGTGGGAAAATATTGAAGAGAGTGTGTCTACATGTTGCTTGCTGATAAATGCAAGCATGTTATCTTAAGCGGAGTACTGATTTGAACAGAAAATATTTCAATGGCCGATCATTATCAAGCTTTTTTCTAAATTAAAAGCTTTTACGTTTCGAACAAGATAACCTCCTACTTATTAATGCTCTGTTTGGTTTAGTATTTTTTTACTACATAAAGGCTCTCGCTCTTCAGATACAAGTCCAGGGTGGCAAATTTAATTATATAATGAAATGAAACGTTATGAAGCTCAAAACGGCTTCGAATCATAATTTTAAAAAAATATATTGAAGATACTCAGAGGAACTTCGAGATGCCGGACTGACCTGGGAGGAAGCTAAGGAGAAGACGCGTGACAGAGTGACTTGGAGACGTCTCGTGTTGGCCATATGCTCCACCTAGGGAGTGAACATAGAAAGAAGAAGACATAATTTCGTAAAAATAAAAACAAAATTAATATATTGTGCATATTATTGCATGTCAAAAAAATAATTCGGGAAGAATTTCGTATTCTTACGAATACGAAATTCTTCCCGTTCTTACTTACGTAAGTGTCAAGCTTTTTTTAAATTATCAATAATGGCACTGAAATTTATATTGGCAATGCGGACGTTTGCCTAACAATATTTATCTGATTTAAAAAATTTAGGAAAATCTCTAAAAACTAGAATATTGAACACACCATATTGAAGTTATAATAAAAACTTAAAAATAATAATAATAAAAAACAGCAAATACATGTTATATAAATAATTAGACTTAAATATAAAACGTATTCATGTATACAGTATTATCAGCTAAGACTATGGACCCCTTAAAATGTAACTCCGGGGTATTGTTATATTGAAAGACTTCATTTAACCCACTTGTTCCAAATGCAGGTACCACATATGCATGTAACACATAAATATGTCGAGAAAGAAGATAATAACGTATCCGAGACTTGAGAAACACACGTGAGAATATTAGAAGAAGCATTATTTTTTAACTCTAGTACCATCGTGATGCATGCATTATGTTGATATTTTTCAAGCTAAGTCGATGTGCTTAACTGATGGTTCCCAGGTTTGAAACAATCAAAACCATAAAGGATAACCTTTTTTACTGGTATTGACTATTGACTATCTTCGTCTGGCTTTTCTTGAATACGTATGCCATATAAGTATTATCTAACCATGATAATAATTACCTTCGTTATTTATGTTGTTTGAATATATTGATCTTTTTTATTGTACGTGTAAAATGTGCGTAACTTGGATGAGAATTATCACATAACACTGCTTTTCACACCGTATGAAGAAAGTAGAAAATACGATAAAGATTTATGTAAGAGTATTGTTGAATTGATTCCGCAAAGAATAGTGCATCTATAAAGATTTATGAAAACGTATGTTATAACTTATGGAACTTATATGTAGATGAGTGTATCCGTATAAAAACATTATCAATTACTTTTGCGAAAGCTGTTTCGCCTTATAAGGGCATTAAATGTGCAAAAAATACAAATACACGTATTTAGGTACAAAATTTTCAAACCCATCAAAAAAGATAAATTCCTAACAGAATTATAACTAATGAGTGATTTTTTAAAGATATCGCATTAAGAACATATGTACAATACCCCTGGTCTGAACGATATGGAGTAAAAAGATTTGTTATAATCTCCAGTACCTTATAACCCTTTGTTTGGATTCTGACAAACTTGTAAGATAACACTCTCCTTATCATTCTTATTACAAACCTTTTAATATACAAAATATAACTTGTAATATAACTAACAGTATTGTTTTTAGTTTAACCCTTCACTGCATAGTGTATCAAATTTGTTACATACCCAAAAGTTAGTGTTAAAATGTTCTTTAAAAATATAAGCAACCTTTCTTTGTTGTTACTGATTGGATACATTCATAACTCACGTATATAGTTCATAATTTAGCCAAAAGACGCGCTATGAACGCCAAAATGATAACTTCACTTGTCTCTCGAAGACGAACTGTCAATGCAGTCGTGCAGTCATGCAAAAACAAGTCATGCAGTGAAGGGTTAAGTAATTCAAATGGACAACTTATCTTATAATAAAACTACTAGGTAAATTTGTTAATATCATAATCTAACTTAAAATTTATTTATATTTTATATCCCGTTTATG
>NW_028281264.1:0-107500 GCF_059751285.1 Brachycentrus maculatus | reverse complement strand
GTCATAATATAGTGTCTCACATCGATAGCAATATTGTTTTCATAACCGTAATGCAACGATCAGAGGTGTCACTTGAATATGACCTACTTGACCAGTCAAAGTTATCAGTAGGATAACGTTACATATTATAGTGAGATCAAAGTGTTGTCAAGTAATATACATGTCATCAAATACCGCTGGCACCTTTAAAAACATTAACATTAACGATTTGAGTATTTTCAGAGCCTCATAATTGGATTCGAATGGAATTGATTTTTTGTTGATTTATATGACATTTTTTTGTTGATACAAGGAGTACAAGGGAAAGGGAGATAAATTATATTTATAATACGGATAGAAATAAAAATACGGTGAGTGAAGAGTGACTGGTCGATAATCGTACGAACAGTAGAATTATGCTAATTTTTTCTAAGAATTATGCTAAATTCGGGAGTTGAGCAGGTAGGGAAGCGCGGGAGATGTGTTGAGCTGCCCGAAACTCTGTTTGTCGTATATGTAACTCAAAATTATACGCAAGTTGAATTATTTCGATTAAAATAATACAAATAAATAAACTTTAGCATGTACGTGGCTTCAAAAACAGCGATTATTTTAAGGTGAGATCGTTACCCCATAGTTATATTAAGAAATGTTCTTTTAATAATATAATAATAAAAAAAACCCTTATCCGCACCCAAATGGTCCATAGGGCACTGTCATATAAACGCAGTGTTATCTTGATCGTTTATACATGAAGGAAAGGTGATCAGCCCTCCGCTTCAGTCCATGGTAATTTTGAATAAATAAAACAGTTAAAAAATCACTAATATTTATTTTACCCCCCTTGGGAATCGAACCCGGAACCTACAGAACGGTAGCTGAGCGTGCTGACCATTACACTACGGAGGCGGACGAAATTAATAATAATAATAAAAAAGTTCTTATACAAAACTTATAAAAATTGCGCTGTTTACTGTTATGAATAATTAAAATAAATTAAAATTTATTTGTCATGTGTCCATCCATTCTAGGTATGGAAGTACTTGAAAGCGTGCTTGCGTTGCATAAATTTACCGGATGTTTCTGTCTATTATAAGTGTGTATCATATAATCTTCATATAAATTTATTTGCAGAGAATAAATTATTTTTTTCAAATTGCTGGCCATAATGTATACAAGCGTACGCAAATGAGATATCGTTTGTGTTCCAACGTCTTGGCAAGAAATGATAATTGATTACTTAATCATACCGCATTCGTATTCCGAAGTCATTTGTGTCAGGAAATGGCGCTAAAGAATCTGTTTTATTTCTCGAACATAAAAGCTCCTTAGTTTATCCGCAACACTCGAACCTTTAATTGCACGGCGTTTTGACGTACAGATAACATGACGACACCCCTTCTGGCCCTTGTAATGTTCGTAATAGCCTCCGTAGATAGAACGGACCATGGGCTAATGTGTAGGACGTATCGAAAACCGATAACTGTACAAAACACATGCGCTTCTTTTACATATTAATTATTTTTAGAAGGGTATTACTCATTTCCTTTGCCGTGTTTCAAGTGGTTTTGTTCCTCTCACAGATAGGAGTGCCCGTGTTTTAAAATAGATATAAACGTTTTAGAAGCAAATGGTTGTTATTATACATGAGTACGTGTTTTCAAACCGAACTGTTGCGAAATAAGGAATGTTTCAGATTATTGTATAAACATCTTTGAACCTAAATCATCTTATCTCAAAGCTCAAACGGTTAAAAGGCTGGGTTAAAAGTTCATATGTAAACGTTGTCGTATGTTGTGACGGCCACTGTAAACAAAACAAAAAATATTCTAAGAACTAAAAAGTAATATTTTGTTTTTGGAATTTAGGTTTTATTGAAAATAATATTCATTTCTTAGAATGATGTTGCTGTACTATTAGCTAGGATTATTCGTATTAGATAGCGCATTTGTAGCGTTATCATGTTCAGAAATTAGATATACCTTTTCCTGCCGGTGCCAGTACAATGAGTACAAAATCACTTATGGTTTAATATAAAAATCAATAATACGGAGCCACCGTAAAACAATATACTCGTATATTGCGAGTGATTAAAAGTTTTATCTGTATTAACTTTTATGCCGATATTAACTTTTTTTTTTGGAATCTGAGCCCACCATCCACCCGCAGCAGTTATAGAGTCCTGAGGGACTCTCTGTCAGCTGCACATAGAGGAAAATCTTCAAAATATTTCTGAAGAAATAAATATTGCTCTATTCAATTAATGAGGGGGGAGGAGGATGTACGGACAGAGGCAGACACTTCGTCCCCACCCCTCGGGATCCCCTCATTACCTCTTTTACTTTTAATAAAATAAAAACAATAAGAAAACAACAAAAAATAATAAAAATAAAATAAAATAATTAACAATGTTTCCAAAAATAAAAAACAAAATACAATTTAAGACGAACACAAACAATGACTTAAAGACTAAAGTAATAGAGAACTATTAACTAAAATTAAAAAAAAACACTGTTATTTACATTAAGAGAAGAAAAAAAACCATATTTACTGTGAAAGTTAAAGACTTTCTTGAAAAACCCTATATTTAATATATGTAATCACATTTTACACAATTCCAAATAGCTTACTTATGTAGGGCGCCGTGACAAAATACTAAGCTTGTAAGTGCGTCGCGAGCATAAAAAGGTGGGAACCCTTGGTATAGAATATTCATTCAATGCACTTTTTCGATTGATATGAAAAATAACCCTTATCCGCACCCAATGGTGCATAGGGCACTGCATAGAATTGACGCAGTGTTATCTTTATAATTACTTACATAAGGGCAAGGTGATCACTCTTGCGCTTCAGGAACCAGTCCAGAGTAATATTAAATAAATATTACAGTGCAAAATCACTAATATTTATTTTCACCCCCCCTGGGAATCGAACCAGGGACCTCCAGCACGATAGCTAAACACGCTGACCATTACACCACAGAGGCGGACAAATATGAAAAAATGATAAGAAAAATACCCTTCCAAAACTACTCTTTTATCCTCTTTTACGGGAGTTCATGGCATTTCCGGAGCTGGTATGCTACGGTAGGGCATACGTTCTAAACATTAGAAAATTAGTCAACGAAGGCGTTTTAACGTTCGGTGCAGATACTTTATTGCAATTTATTGTGCTTGATAGTTTGAATTCCGATATTTGTGTTTGTTGGTAGGTAGATATTATTTATCATAACGCCTTCTCCTGTATTTTTGTTTGTTCCTATTAAAAAGATACGTAATGCAAACGAACAGCTCTTTGTTATGCATACTCGTGTTTCAGGTGTGTTGCGTCATCGCGAAATAATGAGTTTACATATGCGGTGGCGCGGAGCATTGAGTGCGAAGGAGCGGGGATTGGTCAAGCAGGAAACTCTTCGTCACCTGAATGCAACTACTTCTAACCCTTATGGTGCATGTAGGATTTTTTTTTTAAATACTTAGATTCATAAAGTTTGAATACCTATTTATTTCGGTTAAGAACTTTCTGAAAAACAAAATCATTAGCATAAAGAGATTGGTTTTTGGGCAGCTAAATTAATCAGTATGGTCGATCAAAACCAGAAATTGTTAGCCGGATACAATAAGCGAAAATAGCATTCAATAAGAAATCTAAAAAAATAATCAAATAATAAAGGTTTAAATTTTTGAAAAACCTTAATTAAATTCTGGTCTGGAGCATACTGTTATATGGAAGCGAAATGTGAACTATCGAACAGGCAGAACGGGGGCGGCTGGAGGCGTTTGAGATGTGGTGCTACAGGCGCATGTTGGGGATTCATTGGTCGGAACATATAGGTAACAACTAGGTTTTAAGCAAGGCTGAGGAGTCTAGATGCTTCCTCAAGGAAGTAACACAGAAGTGATCCAAATGGATAGGGCATAATATATAATACCCAGGTCTACTTCTTTCGATTTACGAAACCAGTAGGCCCGAGTGACGCCTTACGATGATTCCGTTTAACATACATGAACCAAATTATCTTCGACGTTAGTAGTACCTGGCACGCCGAGTTGAAGAGACGAGCGAAGGATAGAGATGGGTGTAAACTAACCACGACAGAAGCAAACCAATCATCACAAAGTTTGTAATCACGAAGAAAGAAAGAGTAAAATCTTGTTGACTGGTATGCAATAGTTTTGCATTCCGGTGACGTCCTTACTACTAAACAATAATATATTCCAAAGGCGACTGTATAATACTAAACTAGACTGTCTACTTCAGTAGTATTATGGTCAGCACATTTAGCTACCGCCCTAGAGGTTCCGGGTTTGATTCACGAGGGAGTCAAAATTAATAAGTTATTTTTTACTCCAATATTTTTTCAATATTACCATGGATTGGTTTCTCATGTGCAGGGCTGATCACCTTTCATTCATGTATTTAACTATCAAGATAACACTGCTTCTATACGATGCAGTGACCGATGAATCATTGGGTAGGGATAAGGTTTAGAATATACAGTGTAAAAGCATGAAATTGTTACGTAATAGTAATTGAGTGAATAGCGGGGACAAATTTTATGCAAGTTATGTTACTTGCTGTAATTTGACTAATTTCACTAATTTGGTGCCATCCGGTTTACTAGAATGTCCTTCACGTTGGGTCACATAATATCACATTTGTTTATGTATTCATTTATGTATGTGTAGGTTTACATATACATCGGTTGTTGCATATTCAAATCCATTTTTTTGATTAACCTTTCCCTTCCGGTTTTAAAATAAAACGCGTGTCCCGGTGTTGGGTAGTCACTACACAATAAAAAATTATTGATTTTAAATTGTAAAAATTGGATTATTATTGACATTATTTTTTAAATCAATGCGTAAATATGTTATGGAGGAATACCTAAAATCGTAGCCTGGTATTTATTATATTTATAGAGATATTATGGTTATTAGAAGCAATGTGTACTAGGTACACAACACCGGGAAGGGAAGGTCAATGTGCAAGCCAGAATATTTTTGACCTAATACGTATTCAAAACTTATTTATGTTTTTGAGATAACAATATATTTGGGACAAAATAAAAGATTAAAGATAAAATAAATGGCGATTTTTCAATATTTCAATGTTTCTTCAAATCCTTAGCCGCACAGTAAACGCAGTGTTATCTTGATCGATAACAAGTAAAGGAAAAGTAATCAGACCCCTGGTTCAGGTATCAGTCCAGGGTAATATTGAATAAATATTAGAGTAAAAATTTCATTAATTTTTTCATGTTTATTTGTCCCCCCACCTGGGAATCGAACCCGGACCTCCAGTACTGAAGACAAGCGTGCTGACTACGGGGATAATAATTGTTAATGTGCAACGTAGTGTGTATCACCCCCTCCCCAAATATTATAAAAATGATCTGATGTTTAGACAATTTTATTTTCATAATCGTAAATTTTATTCTAAATCATATTAGCGTCATCTATTAATGCAATCCAAAAGCTTTATGAAAATGATTCATAACTAAAATAATTTTGAAGAATGTGATGAGCAGCTTTTAAACGCTAATTTAAATTATCAAATGTGACAGAAGATAACTAAATATTCATAATCCTATTGTATATTTAAATATGTTTTTTTAAAAGTTTGTTTCATGAAAACTTAATACAAAAAACAACCTATTTTTGATCGATACGAATTGAGTTAACATTTAATCAAAACAGATGTCTCAAACTACATTTATATATCATACCAAGTTATAAATCTTCTTTCTATGTAATATTACTGATTTACGTACGTATATGTGTAAATGTATATATATACACACACACACACATATATATATATATATATATATCCATATAAATTATTTATTAATAGATTGTTCACAATTGCAAAGCCGATTTTTTTCATTATTTTAATTATTATTTAAACAGGTTACATTTTTTTTATCCAAATTCATAAAATTTCCATACATTTCTACTCAATATAATCTTATAATTTTAGTTGCACTGAGTCTCTCTAAAAAAAGACTGAGCTCTTGTGCTTGGAGAGGGACTTTTTTGTTGTTGTTGATAGTGACATGATACACATTAAAAAAATATATCACTGGGAACATATATTTTATTTACATTTCAAGGTTGTATTAACTAAATTGGCCGTTAATTCGGCCGTAAATAAATAAATAAAATGTTTATGTCACTCGCTGTGTAAAATGAAGACTATGCTTGTAGTTTTAAAATAAAGTTAAACGACTGATTTTTAACATTACGAAATTCGATTGAGTACGATTAGTTTGATTACGATTTAGTTTGGTGGCTGTCAAGGTTTGATGTATTGAGATAAATCTAAAATAGAAAAAATATAAAATTTAATTATATTTTTTCACTAAATATTGGTCAGGAAGTGAATAAATAGAAGTAAATCATTTCCAAATAAAATCACAATATTATGAGAAAAGGTTTATAACAAGTATTTTTTTACGATTTAGCACTTTTTATTTAATAATATAAAGAGAAATATTTGTGTTTTCGTTACAAAAATACTTAAATTTCACACCTACTATATCTGTGAATCTAAGCAGCTCATTATTAGAAACAGATATCAAATTGTGGTAAAGTGGGTTCGAACCCAGAAACTCTGACTCAACAGTCCGCGAAACTAACCACGGGACCACAACCCAACACTTAATAAACTTACAATTTGAAATTTCACATCAACTCAATAAAATACAGCTTTCGCGTCAAGAGATGTTAATATTTAATCGGGCGATAGAAAAGGAAATAATACACCTCACGAAATATAAGAGTAAGGACGAAAATCAGTATTGAAAATCCTAACTAATGGGACGACTGTGTTTAACCTTTCAGCGGGCAAGCTGTCGTCAAATTTACGACAAATGCGCCTTATCGCTTCTTCCACCCTTACCACTAAGTTGCAACCATTGAGCTCCGAGCTTTTTGATATTTTATTTAAAGTAACGCTCCTTAATGTGTGATATATTAAATGAATTAATTTTTCAATTTATTTTTATATTATTTTTGTCATAGCTAAATCTGTTTGGTTAATTTGTCTTAATCGTGTTTTATTGTGGTGATGATGAGACTTCCTTTCCCTAGAGAGACAGCTAGTATTCGGATGACGAATTCGAGCAACAAGCTGAAGAAGATCTACAAGAGCAACAAGCTGAAGAAGAGATACCGGGCAAGAAAATACGTCAGACCAATTTGAAGGAGAGGAGAAAAAATTGAATATTTTAAAAAAAAAAAATTATCTACACATGGGGAATGACAACGTAGTGTTTCTGCAAGAAAACAAAGGGATCAAATTAATCGAATTACACCCGCTGGCTTAAGTCGAAATGCTCTTGGTATTGAAAGTCATTTAAATGCGTAAACTCTCTAATAATAAACATACAAAATTAGATGACAATATTCAGAGTGACTATTTAAATTTTTATTTAATTTAATTTATATTTAGAGTGATACTTCGGTTTTTGTTTAAGAAAGTCAAATACATTTTTAAAGAACTATCATTTATCATTTTTCTTTACCTTATAGAAATTCCCTAACATTTAAATAAACAAAACAAAACTTACATAGAGAAAATTTAATAACGTAAAATTTACGACAAGCGCCCTTGCTCGAGGGAAATTTCTCAGCGCGCCCGCTGGAAGGTTATATTATATATACAAGTACTTAAGTACAATTTCCGACGCATGGTTGATGAGCGCCGATAATTTTCTACAGATAATGATGTTTGTAATCGAATATTATATCGCGGGTATTATGTTAGGGGTGAGGTTTGGGAGAATATCGCTATTTTGAAAACTTCGCTACAAGGTCATATTGTGAATTCTCACAATTATTCGTCCGATTATTACGAACATTCTCTTCACGCTTTCTTTTCAACGTGCTGAAATGGTTATATGTGTAGTATATATTTAAATTAATAAATTAATAAAATTGAAGTTATGTACTTTTATATAGTTTACAATACTATGAACATCACATCTGTTTTTGTATTCACCCGGTGTAACTAACATGTCAAAAGTCAAACAAATAACAAATAAAGAAACTTGACAAATAATAACAGGAATTTAGTAAGATAGTACATACATATTTATAACTTAGTGACATAATTTTAAAACTTAATCGAACCAACCCTATCGGGGTACCTATCCAGACATATTTTTAATATTTTTAACGTAGTGGCATATTTTATAAACTTTATAAAATTAATGAAACATCGATCGAAATAAAAGTATAGATCAATTTTATTTGGTTTAAACACGTGTTTTATGAATATTATAAACATTAAAAATACTTTACTTACCGAATTAAATTATGTAAAAATAAATTTGATAAATAATAATTCAAAGCTTTGTTTAAATTCTTCATAATTATTTTTATATATTTAATTTTGTTGATTCTCAATTTTTACATTTGTGTTTAATCAGTCAATAAATGGTTTTGTGGGTATCCACCAAACTGTCGACTGAGTTTTTTTTGTATAAACACTTTAATTTATTTAATTTTATCATAATAAAAAAAACCTTATACATTAAAAGACCAAAAATCTTTTTTAACTATACCCAATACTCATTAAAATGAAATATTATCAACAATTTGGTACTTTACAAAAAAATCAAACTTAACCTTTCTGTAACCTTTTTCAAAAACAGCATCATAGTATCTCACTTCACAGTGTTGATCTCATCGCTTTCCCGCGATATTATTATTCTAAAATACCTTTGTAAGTTGTTTCGAGATATTGATTTAAAATGTACCATTTTATTTACAGTATGTAGAAACGATGAATACCAGTGTGGATCCATGCTCAGATCCTTGGCAGTGGGCTTGTGGAAGTTGGCTAAATGATACCACTACTAAAATACGAGGAAACTGGGGCAAAAGAGATGAGCTTTGGCTGCTTGGTAATTATGATTTCAATAATTTTTTAATATGCTCCTTTTCGACCCAGAAATTAAAATTTTCTACTTCTTAGGTCAAGAACCATCCAATTTTTCTAGTTAAGTCATAATTTATACCTTTAAGTCTAAAATACTGTTTCATCGACTTCAATTTAGTCAGTGACAGGATAATGCATTTTTAATTTAAGTTTTACTTAGTAAATACCACTTTGAAAGTAAAAAACAAAACTTAAATTAAAAATGGATAAATTTTACCACAAAGTGGCTCCCGAATCATTTTATGAAAAAAATAGGATTATGTTTGTCTGAATTGTCATTTATCAACTCAGGAAATTAAAATTGTCCTTTTATTAGGTAAAGCATCATCCTGGTTTTCTAGTGAAGGAATAGATACGCCTTTAAAACAAAAATAATGTTTAACTGGCTACACTTTAGTCACTGATAGGATAATGCGTTTAAAGATAAAAATCCATACACTGTATTTCTCTTAAAATTGTCATTTATCATTCCAAATATTTTACCAAAAGAATGTCCTGAAAATAATTACAGGGTCCCAAAACTTCATACCACACTGAATTGTTTTGTTTAGAAATTTTGAGAAAAGTAGTCACACAATCGCAGTTAACAGTAATCCCAAACACTGAAATAATAAACTATTAAAAAGAAATAAATATTGTATAGCAATATAAATATATACTTCAAAGATAGCTTTATTGAGCTTATAATTTTGTTTGACGCTTTCATCGTAGGAATGAAATCCCTATGAATTAATATTAAAATGAGTAAAAAAAAAATATATATATGTGAAATAAAGTTATAACTTATTGAGCATGTCAAAACTGTCATTGCTTGTACGAGCTTTTATTTCACTCTTGGGACTCTATTTTATTTAGCCGTTACATCTACGAACTCGATTAGACTCTCCTTGATTGGACTCGATTGGTCAGTAATTGGGCAGTAATATAGTCGATGGATTTAAGGGAACGATTATCCAAAATATAATCATAAAATAATTGGCCATAAGTGTGTTATTTCTATGCAAAAATTGGAAGATAACCATGTAAGATTTATTTGAGGGTACATGGTAGCAAAGGGAAAACCAAAAAGGAGAAAGATCGATTTAAACTCTAGAGAATTGATTGATGACAGCTGAAAAAAACTTATGTATGGCAGAAGCAATTGAAAGTTTTCATCCCAAATTTTAAATTTAATGGATAAAACTTTTAAGCAACTTCCGCTCAAGAGTATGTCACTGTCTAAAATATTATATTAATTGTTACACAATAATATGACGAGATTGAGAACAAACAAAAAAACTGCAGAACTGAGGTTTATGCAAACTTAACTGTCACGACATTTGATCCAATAGGTCAGATTTTTTTCAAAGGTTCTAAATTAAAGATACATGATACTTAAGATAAAAATGGATTTACCATCAACGAATTAGAAACTGAAGGTGACAAAATTATTGTTTAAGATAATACGTACATTTCGAAATGGACGTTGTACAAACCAAATCAGAGACCATACAAATCAAATGTGTCGGGTGGTGGTCCCGTGGTTAGTGTCGCGGACTCTTAAGTCAGAGTTTCTCGGTTCGAATCCACTCTACCACAATTTGATACCTATTTCTAATAATGAGCCGCTTAGGCTCACAGAATTAAAAAAAAATATTTGTGTACATAATAAAAACGCAAATAAATATATTTTTTTTAATTGGACGTTATTTTTCATTTAAAAAAACTCTCATATTCGAGTATACCGTGAATGTAAATATCTTGCCCACATATTTTTACGTGAAAAACCAATAGTTAAAACTCATATTATGGTTGAAAATACTATTTACACATGGAGAAATATCTGAACAGAATACATGCGGTATTTTCAAATGCGATTTATTTCAAAGGAAAGAAAGCTTTGCTTGATGTTTTGCAAAAAAATGTTCAAATAAGGTTGAAAATAATATTAATAAATTGAGAAATTTCTGAACAGAATACAAGCGGGATTTTCAAATGTGATTTATTTCAAAGGAAATCTTTGCTTGATGCTTTGCATAAAAAAATGTTATGTTATTTCAGAAAAATAAATATTCTACAAATATGTATTTAGAATGAAATTTGAGAGTTGTTGGGTCTATCAAAGGATTTATATTGGTGAGGGATCAATTGAACATAAATATTTATTTTATTTTTATTTACTGCCGACGTTTTTGCAGTCAATTGCCTACCTAACTACACGTTGCGGTGCCTGGCATTTTACACATTTCAAAGGAAATATTTTGTATAAAGAAAAATTAATACAGTATTAGGTTTTTTCCTCCTCCGCCTCCTTAATGTCTGCCTCCGTAGTGTAATGGTCAACACGCTCGGCTACCGTTCTGGAGGTCCCGGGTTCGATTCCCAAGGGGGTAAATTAAATTTAAGTGATTTTTCACTGTAACATTTATTCAATATTTCCTTGGACAGGTACCTGAAGCGGAGGGCTGATCACCTTTCCTTCATGTTTAAACGATCAAGATAACACTGCGTTTATATGACGCAGTGCCCTATGCATCATTGGGTGCGGATAAGGGTTAATTATAGGTTTTTTAGGTAATGAAATTGTACCTCTGACGAATAAAATTGTACCTCTGACGAATTTATTTACAAAATAATTAATAACACCAATAAATCAAGTGTCCACTCACTTTTCTGTCCCTTTTTCCTACTTTTGCATTTGATGATAAATATTAAATAATAAGTTTTCTGTATTTCTCAGAATTAACGAAAGTACGGGATGTCGTTTCATCAATGACAGATATTGGAGGTCCAGATGCGGTCAACTGGAAACTCAAGACTTTGTACGAGTCCTGTATGGCCATAGAAGATATAGAGGGTGACCACGATTATCCACTCAAGAAACTTATATTCGAGTTGGGTAAGTGAATATAGTATTCAATACCAATTAATGTTCGTATGATTGTTTGACACCAAATGATACTCTTTTTCAAGTGATGGCGTTTTTGATCCGAATACGTAAGTAAAAACTTTCGGTAAATTTGAAAAAATTAATTAACAAGTTTTTTTTTAATTGAGCGGAATCAAATTAAATATATGAAAATTAGGTAAGTTTTTTCACAAATTTATTTTGTTTTTAATCATATGTATGTTATTTGATTTATTTATTAAAATACATACTTTAGGTATATTAGGTAGGGTACATAATAAATGTATACAGGGTAGCAATAACAGAAACAACAAAGTAGGAATCATTGAAAGAAATACCTATAAAATCGTCATTTAGGCACCCAATTACGATAGCACAGACACAATTCTATCGAGTGTCTAGACCAAAAAATAACAAAAATATAAATAAAAAGTGATAATGTGCATGTTGCTACAGTACAATGGCACGATGTTACTGACTAAAACAGAAAACAAAATCTATATTAATGTTAATAATTATACGTAAAAACGGGTTATTTTATATCTATCTATTTCAATATGTGCCAAATCAGAATTTTGGTATGTAAAATTACATACATATTTTGCATTTTAAAAAAGTTATGAAATTTGTTGTATGGTAATATAACACTCTTCTTTTCATTCATCGTTTACTTTCTGTAATATCACTCATAAAAATCTACATACCGATTACCACTATCGGAATAACCATTCCCTCGTCAGGTCAACTATTGTCGACAGTAGGGATGGGAAATTGGGGAGTTTTTTGGCCTTTTGACTTGTGCCAATTAAAAACAACTCGAATATCTTTGTATGCAAATATTTAGCTTCCGTATGTTTGTATTCACAAAACTCGAAAAGTAGCCTTGAATTTGGCATGAATCAATCCAAACGCGGCCTTATGTTGAATCAAATTAATGAATGCGGCTTTTCGAAATAAAAAGTCAAGTTTGACCCCTAGTCTAAAGTGCTTAATTTAAGGAGTGTGTTTTTACGAATATATCCCCTTGAATACAGGAAATGTGAGCCCATTATTTCCTTGTATCAAAGATCTTATACATTGGACGATGAGTAATTTCTGAAGACTCGAAGTTTTTTTCCGAAAACATCGATCATATCGGCACATCCCTGTTACTCGAAATCATGACATCGTGTTTTCAGGTGTAACAGCGAGCGGAAGAGATTATTTGACATCTTTCATAAGCTGCACTGGGTGATTTTTCAGTCATAGTCAGCGCTGTTTGTAAATATTTTTAAAAGGACTATATACCGAATGGTCGAGATGTCGCAGTGTATGTAATTGATAATTTTTGATTGTGTAGTGACTACCCAACATCGGGACGCGCGTTTTATTTTAGCACCGGAAGGGAAGGGTTAACGATGTAAGAAAATGCCTCCGTTACACTACCCCGCCCTTCTCCTACATACACAAATATAAATAATAGGAACATTTACACTCTCGATTACAGTCGATTGAAACATCCCTCCGGTTAATAAATTGAGGTCTATTGAGTTATTTATTACTCTTAATTGTAATATGATCTTCTACTGGCGTCTCTCAAGGTCACCTTCAGTTCCTGATGTTCTACAGCCATGTCATAAACTCTTTCCATTCCGAGACCACAGATACCCTCCTTTCATACTTCTCGCTTCCATTATCTATACCGTCCGGATAATGGTTTGAAGTAGACCTTTGTAGAACAATGTATAAAAAAAAATTGGTTTTTCTGATTTGAACGGATCAGCGAGTTCCCGAATCAAACATATAAAATCGGCATAACTCCTTGTTCTTTTTCTGTGTTATTACTCTTTCACCTAAAAGTTGACTGATTCATATATTATTATGAGAAATAAAAAGACTTTGTTTTTTGATCCACTCACATTTTTACTAACCATCTAGTTTCGGCAGCAACCTGTTGCCCTCTTCAGGGTTAAATTTATGACTAAACATACATATAAAAAAAACAATAACTTATACACTGTTTCTTTTATGTATATATATGTATATAATTAGTCATAAATTAAACCCTGAAGAGGGCAACAGGTTGTTGCCGAAACTAGTTGGTTAAAATGTGAGTGGATCAAAAAACAAAGTCTTTTTATATCTCAAAATAACTCTCCTCTGGGAATCAAACCGAAGATCTCCAGCACGGTAGCTAAACATGCTAACCATTATACTACGGAGACGGACAAATTCAATATAACAACAACAAAAAAATCGGCCATATGTAGTATCGAATACCATCTTTACCTTAAAAATTAATTATCATCTCAGCGCCTTTGAGGTAGTATTTTGAGAAAATGACGCAATATAAACTATCTAAAATAATTACAATTTTATAACAAGTCGTTTTATGTCGTTTTATGATTAATAAAGAGTATTTGGATGTTATATGAATGGCGCCTCAATAGTCATCAAAAGATATAGCATGTTTACATAATCACATTGACTTCCGAATTTTATGGAAAAATACGCTAATTTATATTCAGAGTGACCAATAAAATGTTAATTTATTTCTATACATAATCGATAATTCAATGATGTCGCTTTCCACGGTTGTTTATGACTCCTATTGACGATTTGACTCTTTGATTGTTTACGACTTCTATTGACGACTCGACTCCTTTCTATACAAGGAATTATTTCGTATTATTTAAAAATCAAGTAAATAAATATTCGCTGTAGTACATATAATTCGCAAATTTAAAAAATCGTAAATACTGTTATGCTGGCAGGACTAAGAAATATTGAATATAAATCATTCGAATCAAAATATGAAAAGAAAAATATAAAGCGACATTTGTTGGTTGTTGGTCAAATAAACCTCGCGTGGAAAAACTATAAAGTTATTATTTTATTATTATTTTTTAATTCATTTGAACTTGTCATTTTCAAATGAATAAATGAAAGTGGAATTGAAATGAAGTGAGCAATTAGGTAGCTGTGGAGAGAAACAGAATTTAAATTGACCGATAAATTGTCATAAATACATACATTACTGATTTAATCAGATGATGATTTCCGATACAAAAAAATTAAAAAATAATCATATAGATAACGAATAAGAAGTAGGGTTTCCTGATGAAATGATTATTTACGTTCAACATTAAAAAAAATATTAAAATATTTTCAAGTATATTTCGCAAATCACCAATGGAATGTCTGTTAAATAAAACGACACTATCTTATTATTAATACTTGCATATTATTCTATCGCTTTGTATCGTTGTGTTGAAGTTGCTCTCTTTTGCTTCATTTCTGTAGCGTCAGAACGTATTACTATCTCTCTATCTCCTTCTATCTATACGTATATTTACATGTTTCTTCTCTCTCATGTAACGAAATGTACCGAATAAACGTCACGCGTCCTTAAAAAATATCCTTTTATTTATTCATTTCAAAACATATTATATACATAAGTCATATATCTAATATTCCCGATGAGTAATTTCCAATTCTCATTTTGGCACATGGGACTAAATAACTAACACAAATAAAAAAGTGACAATAAATATTAAAATTAACGGGTTTATTAAAAAGGCGTATAAAAAACATAAGGTAAGATGCATGTTAAAAGGAAACAAATAAGTAAATATAACTAATCAGTAACACAAATATCTTTCCATGTAGTATTTTTTATGTTAATTTATTTTGGTTCCCTGACTAGGTTCTATTTTAAATATGTTAGCCAGCTGGTTAATTTAAGTATAGGCAATATATTGAACTCCTAAAAAAATTGTTGTGTTTATCGGTTCCACATGTATTTTGTTATGTCCTCGTGTACTAAAATGATGAATTTCATTGTTAAAAATGATAATTCGACCAGCGAATGTACCGAATAAACGTCATAAGAAGTTTCACTTACAAAATGCATTTTAAAGTTGAACTATAATCTTGATTTTTTTTATATTTTAATTATATTATTACTTATGTTTTTAAACCACCGTTTCTTAATTTACTATTCTTACCACAATATTATCACGGTTAAACGATGACGCCATATTGTATTAATAAAATCAGGCTACATTGTTTAGATGCGTGGGTTTTGGAAAGTTCGTAGATGGTTTTAAGGAAAAAAATTGAACATAAAAAAATACAATAAATAAAATAAAATACATAACGGTGAAGTGATTTTATTCTCAATCATTCACCTTGATGTCTAAAAAGTATGTATGTAATATAAATACAATTGATTTCATAATGACGCATAAGCATAGCATTAAAAATTAATTTGAATGTTTTAAAACGTTTTGTGAAACTGTATCGTATTTAAAAGTACGTTTAAAAAAGTGGCTGGATGCACGTTTAAAGTACGTTCAAAGTACTTCAAAGTACGTTTAAAAAAGGTGACTGGATGGGCTATTGAAGGAATAACCTAAAATCAAAACAAATAATTGTGCATGCAGTATCATAAATGTGATAAATATTAATAAGGCATAAGAGAGATTTAGTGTGAGAGACAGAGAGAGAAAGAGATGGAGATAGCATCTAAAATGAAATACAACAATACTAAATTGCATAAAAAATATTACTCCACTCCAATGGCGTCAGAATGTACAGCTGTCTTTCTCCTATCTACGATATATCTTGCTACTCCCTCATATAACGAAATATGTCTAATAAACGTGACGCGTCCTTGAAATTTCACCATTGATTCTTGTCCAATTACGAGTATATCAAATCGCTGCCAAAAAAGTCTCACTTCGAAATATCTAAAACAAATTTTTGTCGTAATGCAGGGTTATATTTTTGGTCAATAAAAAAAATGTAAAGTACTGGATATACCACATGCATCACAATCAAGACTTGTTGAGGTTATCTTACATTCATCCGACGAGTAGCCCGTTGTATCAATGAATTTCTCGAATAAAATTTAATTCAAGTACATATAAATTTGTGATTTTGTACTCCTATCTTAATTTTCTTATTTTACATGTTTTCTTTATTTCCCCACTTTTTTTCTGGTTTAAAATTAAATACATTAAGCGTCAAATTTTAATGTTTATTGCATTGTATTACATTGTACACAGAAGATATACGTATGTGCGATTTTTTCAATAGTTCAAAAATGTGTAAATAAATTAATGTACCATGAAATGATTACTAGAGAAATTTTAACAAAATTCAAAAAGATTCAAATAAAATACACCATTTAATCTTTCTGATTAAAAAAGCCAAAATTATTACCATTTTTATATTATTTTAAGCTTTTATGAGTTCTTATAAATATTTATATGTTATTTTGATTGAGGTTCGGAACAAAGAATTCATAATTATGGAGCTTGAAACATTATGTTATATAAGAGTACCTTCAACGAGGAAAACAGTTCTTTTTTAAGAACATTGTTCCTTGTTTTTCATTAAAATCAATACGAACACAATGCCGAGACACACATATACGGGAAATCCTTTACGAAGGGGACTAAATAATGTTCTCCCGGTAAAGAACACGTCACATTTATAACATCGTTATAATCAACATATCGTAGTCATACAGGAGAAAGTGACCAAGTGGATTTTTTACAAAAACGTGATCTCTGACTATTTGATATCTTAATAGCTTAATTTTGCACTGAAAAAACTCTCAAAGGATTTTTAAATTTGGAAGTATAATATACTGACTTGTTAAAAATGACTAACTGCATTGATGTTTATTTTCTTGCCAAGCAAAAGTGACTTTAATGGCCCTCCTGAACATTTTACGTTTTGTTAGTTGGTCACTTTCTCCTGTACGACTACGATATTTGGGATGGAAATAATGCGCGTGCAGCACCCTACGATGTTATATCTGTTTTGAAAAAATAAGAAAAATTTAATCAGAGAGACAGTGACTGGAAGAAACATCTCCAAAGAAATACTCTCAATAGAAGTCAGGTAGGAATAATCGGCGTGTATGTATGAGGAGTTGCGTGAATGTGGAAGAGACGAATATTGTTGCAAAGACAGATTGGTGTGGCATTCAATTATCTCTGCCTACCTTTACGAGCAAGTGGCATGATGGTTAGTGAGTTAATATTTTCATACTTTTTTACATTGGAAAACGAAGGAAATAAATAAATAGACGCTGTGTAAACGTTGTTTAATTTGATATGGCGTATGCGCTGCGCTTGTCAAAAATGTAATGATCGCGTATATGCACTCACTTTTGGTTAGGTGAGATATTTTGATGCAATAGTCACGTTATCTGGCTGGCTACAAAATACTACTACTTACTCTTCGCCGTTATATATATATATATATATATATATATATATATATATATATATATATATATATATATATATATATATATATATATATATATATATATATACATATATATATATATATTTATATTATTTTTTGACATCTCATCAAAGATGAAGAAGAATATGGAAGTCTGGGCATTTACGGGGCTTACGACCGTCATAGGCTGGTTTAAGTGATCACTTTACACACGTGTAACATTCACCAATTCTACCCATTATTGACAACCACACTACTCAAATTCTTGGAAGTTCTATATATATGAACCAATTTAGAAACCTTGTTCATGAATAACTAAAACATCACTAGAGACATCTATTGGTGAGATTTAAAGAAGCTTTTTACTAAGCAGAAACTCTTATATTAGTATGTGAGATCCGAATCCCGGATTATAATCACACACATGAGAAACGCCAGAAAATACCATTTTCATTTTTATTATTAAGCTTATAATTTGACCAGATAATTTATTTACAACATTTTGAGTGTGTCCAAATAATTTATTTAATTATTTATTAAATGTTATTTGGACACACTCAAAATGTTGTATATATATATATATATATATATATATATATATATATATATATATATATATATATATATATATATATATATATATATATATATATATATATATATATATATATATATATATATATATATATATATATATATATATATATATATATATATATATATATATATATATATATATATATATATATATATATATATATATATATATATATATATATATATATATATATATATATATATATATATATATATATATATATATATATATATATATATATATATATATATATATATATATATATATATATATATATATATATATATATATATATATATACATATATAAATTTGAACTATGATAGGCCTTTTTAAAGTTGTAGAAAGGATCTTATTATTTCATGTTTTTTTTAGATAAATTTCAATTTTTTTAAAATGTTCGGATATAACCATCATTAACATACTGATAAAACAACGAAATAAGTCGGAAAATAAAAAGTTGATCGTAAAAATAACCTTTATCGTTCGTTTTATCAGTAAATCAGTTTTATATAAATTATAATGATTTTCATGGTATGCTAGCATTTTTTTTTCAATATTTTGATTTATCGTTTTATTTTTACCGCGAATAAACAAGGCTTTTTGAACAACAAGTCTGTGTATTTCATGATTTTACAAAAAAAGGTTAAGTGAGATATCACAGTGGATTATGAAATTTAACCTTAAGTGAATACATTTCGAATTGTAGATTGGTATTGCTGTAACTTATGAATCAAATGGTCATCAAAGTAAAAATGCGAAATTCGTGACCAATTTTTTCAGATTAAAATGGGTCATGTTGATTGTGCCTTTTATTACAAAACAAATCCAAATGTCATATTTTTGGTACTTTTATCAAGTATATAAATTGTATTTGATGAATATTCTAATAATACCTTCGCAATGCACGCTGCGTTCCTAAGAATTTGATTAGAATGTCGAGTATTTTCCAGTAGCCGTCATTATCGATCAGTAGAGCTGTGAATCCGTGAAAATACCTCTGGTCTACGCCTTTTTCGACATTTTCATATTTTTTTTGATAGTTTGGTTGAGATATTTACTGAATATATAAGAAAGTTACAACATTTTGAGTGTGTCCAAATGCTTGTTCACAAAATCTGGATTATATCCAATTACAGGAGTTATTTTCATATTATTTTTTGACATCTCATCAAAGATGAAGAAAAATATGGAAGTCTGGGCATTTACGGGGCTGACGACCGTCATCGGCTGGTTTGAGTGATCACTTTACACACGTGTAACATTCACCAATTCTACCCATTATTGACAACCACACTACTCAAATTCTTGGAAGTTCTAAATATATGAACCAATTTAGAAACCTTGTTCTTGAATCACTAGAACTTCACTAGAGACATCTATTGGTGAGATGTAAAGAAGCTTTTTACTAAGCAGAAACTCTTATATTAGTATGTGAGGTCTGAATCCTGGATTGTAATCACACACATGAGAATTTTTTTTCTATATTGGCAATTGAATATTTACTTTTATGTACTCTGTTCAGAGTTGCAACGCGTCTTATATTATGTTTAAGGTTATTGATCCATTGGTTACATGAGAACCTTCTTTGTACTGTTTAGATTTTTTGCATCTGATCTGTGTTTTGATTAACAGGAGCGGTAAGAAGGCATAGCGCTATTAATTAATGAGAAATAATTTCAACCTTCAATACAATGGTAAATGATTTAGCTTTACATTAAGCTAGTAAGTACATACGTATGTATGTCAATGACATGAGACGCATTTAATAGATTTTTTTGGTGCAATTATAACGTCCACAAAATGGCGGCAGAAATGTGTGATGAGATTTTTATTTAGAAGTATATGTTAATTATGTTCACTTCTTAACATTCGAGGCCGATCATAATGATGTTTTAATATCAATCATCTTATTTGGCATAATCTTCAATTGATTAAAGCATCCTTAAGTCGGTTTTAGAATTATTTTCAAGGCTTCGTCAATAACATCAAGTAAGAGTATCCACTCGATTCATCGCTGTTTAAAAAGGTTTCGCAATTTCTAATTCAATGCATATTACATTGCACATATTGCTCACTTCAATAATTCGAAAGCAATTGCGAAAAAGGACATCTAAAGTAAAATTGCTAAGTTGTATGAAATGAAATTATGCAGGAAAAGAAAAAAAAGTAGCAATAAGCAAAGTACTTCAAAAGGCTGCATACCGGTACATTCATTCTAGACCGTGTCACATGGCCAGCTCTTGACTTGTCTTAAGCTCCTTTATTTACATCAGTTGTGGATACAAAGGCTTTTAAAGGGATCTTTAAAAGCGTTTCATTCCTTTCTTAGATCTGGAGCGTAGGACTCGATGTTCAAGATGGCCCAATGCGCTATTTTAGAGCGGATAGGGTTTAAAGAATATAAAAATATGAATTATCATAAAGTACTTTTTATCTTAAGAAATTATTGTAAATTATCGGACACTTCGTACAAAAATAGAGATTTTTTTAGGTACTACATATTTTCGGTATATTTGTGTAAGTTATATATTTTTCTATATAATTTTGAATATAAAGTACATTTTGGATTGTCATTTAAAATGCTCGCCAGAAAATATATAAATATATGCATATACATATATATATATATATATATATATATATATATATATATATATATATATATATATATAAATATATTTATTTATATTTATATATATATATATATATATATATATATATATATATATATATATATATATATATATATATATATATAATATATATATAAATATGCTCATTATTAGAAATAGGTATAAAATTGTGGTAGAGTGGGTTTGAACCTAGAAACTCTGATTCGGGAGTCCGAGTCACTAACCACAGGACCCAACCCGACACAAATTGAATACCAAATTTGTATTAACTGAAAAATACGTGCATCAATACTGATTACTACTGTATTAAAACATTTTGAGGATGTCTAAATACTTGACATCGCAGCAGATGAGGAAGTATATAGAAATCTGGATATTTACAGGGTTTATGACCTGTCATAGGCTGGTTAAGTGATTACTTTACGCACGTAATATTTACCACACTACTCAAATTTATTTAAATTAATTATGATTAACAACCACACTACTCAAATTTTGGAAGTTATACATATATGATCGATTTCATGTTCTATGATCGAGTTCAAAATATTCATCTATGATTGGATTTGTGAAGCTTTTTTTTCAGCACACACCATTTAATTTATAAGCAAGATCCTATAATTACCGAGAATTCCATATTCTTCTTCATCTATGTTAAGATGTCAAAAATGTAAAACTCTATACCAATTCACGAGGAAAGACTAAATACGGAATTGAAAGTTAAACTTCGTTAAAATAACCTCAAGGAACTTTTAAATACCTTTAGATTTTCCTTTATTTTATTTCCCGAAATGTCCTTCATTCTAAGTTCTTTCATTCAGAAATCGCTCACTCAACAACGTCATAAATAAAAAATCGTCAATTTTCAGTTGTGCATGTTTTCGGAATGCCCAGATAATGTACTATATCCCGGCAAAAGCGGCATATTTTTAACTTAATATTAACCCGCTATAGGGCAGAAAGTATTGTTTTCGCATTTTGAAGAAAAGGTAATGTTTAATTATTTTTTTAAATACTAATTATTTTTCAAATAGAGAAAAAACATTCAGGTTTTACCTTAAAAGATCTGTTGTACAGTAAAAAGTTAAATATTTGGCTTGATTTTTATTTTTAATACATTTGATTATATTTTTAATTTTAAAAACGATCTCCTGAAAAATCAAGTTTTTTTTTACATATGACGTTGTTTAAAGGAATAAACGATATGTCATCTGTATCACATTTAGTATAAGTTGACAATCTAGAAATCCTAGATCTAGAGATTTGGAGTGCAGGGCTGATCATCTTTCATAAAGTTGTAGATAAAATTAACACCGCGTTAATCCGATGCAATACCTTATGCACCATAAGATGCGTTAAAAAAATAATTATGCAAACCAAATAAAAATTATGAGCTTTCTAACAGTGAAATAAATTTGAAACGGTGAAAATAAAAGTGAGAATTGTCGAGTAGTGATATAGTGAAATGATTATTTGAATGTTGGATAATGAAACGCCGGACGCTTATCGTATGGTGATGAACGAATACGTAATTGTAGGTACAGGTAGACTTTCATTCTCCCATCCATCTATTTGCGAAATGACACCGGGTCATGCAATAATCTGATTAACACAGGTATTGAATCGAGTAAATACACACTTTCCCGTACAACTCGCTGCGAACTCTTCTCGTTCTTGGCGAACCGTCCAGTTACCTTCAGATATTAAGATGTAACATTCTGTCAAATAAATACTGGGACTGAGAAATTCAAAAGACAAACGTCAATTATTTTTAATTTTTTTTGTAGTTGCTGCTAAGTTGGGCCAACTGTACTCTTTATTGAAGCTAAATTGAGTCTAATCTGACATTTAGTTTGTTTCATTAATTGATTCGGGATTCACTTTACAGTAATATCTATCCATGTTTAATTTAAATTTTACTTGGTAAATACTACTTTTTCTAATGTGCGAAATGTAATGTGTATCCCGCATTATTTTACGGTGTTTAAAAATGAAGCGGAATACAAAGAAATGAAAATGAAGCGGAATTCCGCCTCCGTAGTGTAATGGTCAGCACGTTCGCCTACCGTTCTGGAGGTCCCGGGTTCGATTCCCAAGGGGGGTAAAATAAATATAAGTGATTTTTTTCACTGTCATATTTATTCAATATTACCCTGGACTGGTACCAGAAGCGGAGGGCTGATCACCTTTCCTTCATGTGTAAACGATCAAGGTAACACTGCGTTTATATGACGCAGTGCCCTATGCACCATTGGGGTGCGGATAAGGGTTTTTATTATTTATTATTAAACAAAGAAATGCGTGTCACAAAAGATTTTTAGAAATAGTGGTATTTATTACTTTAAAAAAATGTTGTTAGCAGTCAAAAACATTGGTTGTTCTCAAGTACGTGTTGCGATTTTTTCTAGGTTTTTACATCTTAACATTGATAGGGCTTATGATCTGTCATAGGAAGATATACAACAAAATTCGCAGAGGAAACTCATGGTGATTCCGGAGTATATAATGTTGTGTATATAAAAGCATTGTTAACTTTGTTGTATGGCAATATAACATTATCCTTATTATCCATCATTCACTTTGCGTAATACCACTTAAAAACACTACTTCAAAACTACCGGTTTCCAAATAACCATTACTATAGTTGTTTACTGTTGCAATAGTCTTAAGTTGATCTGATAGTGGATTGGTTATTTGGAAACCGGAATAACCATTCTACCACAAATGCCGTTTTTAAGTGGTATTACACAAAGTTAACGATAAATGATAAGGAGAGTGATAAGTGGAAAAAATACTACTTCAGAAGGAGCCTATTTTAAGATAGATTCAGTAAATTTGGAAGTATCATTAATTTATTGTTTTTTTTTCTCAAACCCAATTTCTGACAGAATGTACGTTATCGATTACTGATTATAGCGACTTATGTTTTTTTTTATTAAATTGTTAGTCCACATGTAATTAATAATAAACTGAAAATTTGTATGTAATAAATACGAAACAAATAAAATTACTATTAAAGTGTGTAAAGTGATCACGTAAACCAGCCTATGACGGTCGTCAGCCCCGTAAATGCTTAGACTTCTTCTTCATCTTTGATGAGATGCCAAAAAATACTATTAAAGTATTACGACATCAATATTAAATACTTAATTCATGATATTTTTATAGTATTTATATTTGAAAGATTACATCTGTAATTAATTTGTAATTGACTTTTAACCTATACGTGTACAGGTACCAACGTTCGTATTTATTTTTGACTGTTAAAAAACTTTCTAAACAGTATCAAATATTAAAGCTGAATGTGAATATGGAAATATGTACTACGATAAATATATTATTTTGTGCTAGAAATCTATTTCTTTACTGCTACTGCTACTTTACTTATTATATATGACAAAAAAAAAGAAAATGTTTTTTCATATTTAATTCGCCATAGTGCAGCATTATAGTATTTATTTGATTATTTCTAATACCGATATCATTAAGATTCTATGGTGAAAATATTTAAAAACCAGTGGTCGAAATGTTGTATTTGAATAGGGTGAGAGAAATTTCAAAATATGTATTTTTATCTACGATGGATGCTGGTATGCACGAATGTAAAATATGAAAATTTAGGACTCAATTGCCCGGGTGATGGATTTCCAAGGGGATCAATGTGTGGGCTCAAGTGCCGGGGGCATCAACTGAGGAATGAAATGTAGGGGGATGAAATGTCGGGGGGGGGGTAGGGTTAGTAAAACGCTGGGGATCAATATTTGCTGAATCGTCCACTTGACATCGGGGAGTACCATATGCATATAGTAACTTATGTAGTGAAAAATGAATATAATAAGAACTTTCTATATGCGTTTGCCGTGTAATAAAATTTCCTTTCCCGATATTTGCAAAAAAAACGTGAATCCAGTTTTTTTTTAAATATTGTAAACTAAAAACTAACTAACCATCAGGCCGCTTCCCCGCAGGGGTAGGCAGAGAGAATAGAACGGCACACCACTCTGTCTTTGCAAACATTCTTTGCCTCTTCCACGTTCAGGCATCTCCTCATACATACTCGCCGATTATTACGACTCCTAACCTGACCACTTTCAAGTATTTGGCATACCTGATCGTGCCATGTTTTTCTCGGTCTTCCTCTGCTCTTTTTTCCACTTACAGTCGCCTCATAAATTTGTTTTACCGTTGTTTCCTCACTCATTCGTTCTACATGTCCAAACCATCTCAACACACCTTTCTTAATTTTATCGACAATGCTTATCTCAGCCTCGCATTCCTTCCTTATTTCACTATTCGCACATCTATCATACATCGTTTTGTCGCACATTCTTCTGAGAGATCGCATTTCGACTGCATTCAGTCTACTTTCATCCTTATTTTGCCAACTCTATGTTTCACTTCCATTGCCTGCGTTGTGCACTGCCAGTTTAGCTTCCGCTCATAGGTTTGTTTTTGCTAGAACTGATTTCAGTGCACCATTCACTTTGTTCCCAGCATTCACTCTCCTTTCTATGTCTTAATCAATCTTTCCATTCCTAGAAAACATACTACCCAAATATACGAACATATTCTCTGACATTGCTCTGACCGTATTAAAAACTATATTTTATATTTGTTATCATCACGGAAGCTATGTTTAATCTTCCGGAGAACATGGGTACCTATTCAATTCTTAATCAAGTGATCTGCAATGAAAATCATATGTTAACACACTGCGTTTGAAACGAATGAACCATCGATTAAATATGTTACAAACCCTCTACATTTCCAAAGTACGTAAATTAACAAGTTAAACAATTGCCCGTTGCCAAAAAACTAAAAACAAATTGTTAAAATAATAAATTGTGATAACTTTGACGATTGTAAAGTATTAGGAAATACATATAAAACTTTATGAAATAAAACAACTTTGTTTTAACCATTTTTTATTGGTACACTTTATCCAACCGGTTTTGACAAGAACCTTGTCATCATCAGGGTTAATGTACTTAATTCTAAAAAAAAGAAAATTCAAACAAAGTTGTTTTATTTTATAAAGTTCATAAAATGTGCCACAAAGTATCTGCAACAAACATTCAAGAAATGCATATTAATTTGTTGCATTTAAAAAAAATGCTGTTTAAAAATATGTTCTTTTATTTCATTATCTTTGAAAAATTGTTCTCTTTTCATAATATTAAGATAGCTTTTTAATCTGTGTTTTATTATGAAAATAACACAACTGTATTTGGGAGTTAATTAAAATTTTATGCAGACTTGCCTTTTTTAAAAAAAAAAAAATGTATTGTGTTGTGAATATGTTCAATATGGCAACTGTCTATTTCTATCTAAAAGCACCTGAAAGTTTATACATATAAAGTAAACTTAGATACATTGACATGACAGTGCTTTATATGAGATTACAAATACAATGCTTCAAATAATATTTTAAACGACTCACAGCAACACCATACCGATTATAAACAAAGAAATTCATAATCATAATACGCGAGGCCGTAATAAAATACATGTGGAGCCGATATACACTACTAAATTTGGAGTAAGGTCTTCTTCTTCTTCATCATCTTGTTGTAGGCTTTGTGGCCTTTGTGGCTTCATGTGTTAAAGATCAAGATAACACTGCGTTTATATGCAGTGCCCTATGCACCACTAGGGTGCGGATAAGGGTTTGAAGAATATATGTTTGTAATATGTTTTGAAAAAATGTTATATAAATAAATAAATAAAAATATGCCGTAATTTTGTCATTGGCATTGATTAGCCTCCGATCAGGGTAAATTTTCTCACAGTAAATTCATATTTAGGTTTTACAAAATTTGCTTAAATCAGTGATTCTTTTCATGGGAACTGTTCTCCAATGTTTTCCATCTCAGTTGCAGGTGGGAAACAAAATAAATCGAATACCTAATGTTTTACATTCCCACTGTGTTTACACATTCTAATTAGAGCTTACAGTCATGAATGTTACATTGCATTAATTCATATTACTGTGTGCTAATATACAAATACTGACCTAAATGAAACAAAAAATCGTTAAAAGCAAATTGAATTTTGATTGAAATTGTTGTAAGAGAAAATATTACTACTGGAAAACATTGCGGAAAAAATGTCTAGATTCACAACATTTTAAAAGTGTCCAAATACTTGTTCTCAAATCTGAATTTCTCCACATAGGAGTTATTTGAACTTTTTGACATCTCAACATAGATTAAGTAGAATATGGAAGTCTGGGTATTTGCAGGGCTTGTGACCTGTCATAGGTAAACCAGCAGGTCATAAACCCTGCAGATACCCAGACTTCCATATTCTTCTTCATCTATGTTAAGATGGCAAAATGTATATCTAGATTGCTTACTAATATTTCGGAATAATGTCACATAAAAAAGGTCTCAACTACATATTTATTACATGAGAATTTCCCGAGATGTTGCCTCTGATTCACATGTGAATAGGTGCTTGAAAATTAAATACTTATATTTGATTATGGGAAGAATTGTGAACCTTATACAAGCGGGTAAATAATACACACACACACACACACACACACACACACACACACACATATATATATATATATATATATATATATATATATATATATATATATATATATATATATATATATATATATATATACATATATATATAAATATATATGTATATATATATTTAAATTTATGAGGCGAATGTAGTTGGAAAAAGAAGCAGAGGACGACCGAGGAAAACTTGGCACAATCAGGTATGTCAATAATCGTCGGGTATGTATGAGGAGATGCATGAATGTAGAAGAGGCAAAGAATGTTTGCATTAACATAAATTTATTTATTTAAAAAAACATGATTTAAAATTGGAAAATATACACTTATATTTTAAATATATTTTTTTTCGATTTTCTTATTATTTTATTTTGGTTAAAATAAAAAGCAATGTTGTATGGTGTGTCAAATGAGATTTTAATTTTTTAATTTATTATTTATTTATGTTAAATTTGAAAGCTTAACGAGTTTATATATATATTAAAAAAAGAGTCTTATACGTTACTCGTTAATTTTTTAAAAATTATATAGTATTATATATTAGGTTTTATTTAAACTTGAAATACCTGTGTTAATTTTTTTTATCCTCCATAACCCACACACATCAGTCTAGGAGAAAATTTCTTTTGAAATTGAATGCATCAAATATCGTATCAAATTATGTAAATTAAATTAAAAAAAATATTAGTAGGCAATTTAAGTTTGTTTTGTATATATTTTGGATTCACTTAAACAGTTCAACCATATGGCGGTGCTATAAAGTGAAATGAAACGGGTAACTCGGCCATTAAATAACGATTCCTTCGTGATTTACTTCGAGCGAAGTGCATCAAATCGTAATGGCTGCATTTCGTTCCTTGTGAATAACAAAATAACATGAATCCAGATGGAACGATGTGAGCAATTTTACTTAGAGAAAAAATATTATATTATCATGCAAATAAAATCGTCGGTAAAAACATGATTAAACTAACTAATTTACTAACCATCACGCCGCTTCCCCGCAGCGGTAGGCAGAGATAATCGAACGCCACACCACTCTGTCCTTGTAAACATTCTTCGCCTCTCCTACATTCATGCATCTCCTCATACATACCCGACGATTATTACGATTATTGATTATGACTCCTGACCCGGCTGCTTTCAAATATTTGCATACTTGATTGTGCCAAGTTTTCCTCGGTCTTCCTCTGCTTCGATTATTTGTTTCAATATTTTTATTTAAATATTGTATTTAATTATTTTCTTAATTTTACTAAGAATTAATTTTATTTTATTTTTTATTAAGAAAACGAACACGGTGACTTATCGTCCAAAATTTTCGTTTCGATTTTACCCTGCTTTATTTTGTTCAATCGATCTGTAATTTTGCACTGTGGATATCAGACGGGAGGAATATCTAATTTAACATACTCAACTTATAAAGGATTGTATTAGACTCGTGAAGTGTTTATAACAGCCGATATAATAATATTTCCCCTCATCATTTTCACGTGGAAAATTTGCCTTCGTAAATACGTTGTTTTCGTAAGTTGGTAATGAATGACTTCACAGAAACGATAGACTTATTTTAATGTAAATAAATTATTGGCGGCTCTATTTGTTGATGTCTATGGTCCACCCCCCCTCTTCCCCTCATATTTGTAAAACACAGATGGTAGTGTAGTGGTTAACAAACAATCCACACTACTACTATTTACAGATATATAAACCATAGACAATAAACCATATGATGTCCTAAAACGTTCGATGACGGAAATTTGATGAAGTATGCCAAAGTACGTTTTTCGTTTTATTCAAATATCTACATTTTAAACCTTAATATCTCCCTTAGTTCTCTACAGATTTCAATAAGAATCTTATCGATAGTCTTGTGATTTTTCATATAAATTTATTAGCCAATAAACCAACATGGTGACAAAAATCTATTGTGTATTTTGCTTAATCCTTTGATTATCAGGACTTTTGGGGTTGCTATGCTAGAAATGCCTAGCAACCTGCCTTTTGTCCGCCTCCGTAGTGTAATGGTCAGCACGCTCGGCTACTGTTCTGGAGGTCCCGGGTTCGATTCCCAAGGGGGGTAAAATAAATATAAGTGATTTTGTTCACAGTCATATTTATTCAATATTACCCTGGACTGGTACCTGAAGCTGAGGGCTGATGACCTTTCCTTCATGTGTAAACCATCAAGATAACACTGCGTTTATATGACGCAGTGCCCTATGCACCATTGGGGTGCGGATAAGGGTTTTATTATTTTATTATTATGCTAGAAATACCTCGATTTGAACATAAATACAAAATTTTAATGTAAAATGTGTTCGACAATTTATAAACACTCTGTGCCATTGTTTCATAACGAAAATATATCTCTAAGTTTAGTTAACTAAATGTATGCAACTTTATGACAAATCGACTAACAGGTACATGTTGCTTGCTTAATGTGCACCTCCTTAAAAGAACAACATGATATGAATCGAAATGTTTTGCACAACCCTGAAGGAATCTCCAAAATCCTGTCCAAATGTATCTGATACTTTTATAAAATATGACGTCGTAATTCGACGGATCCACTAGAGTAGGTACCAAAAGTCGATATTTCGGATTTTAGTAACAAAAGGGATGAGATCAAACGAAAATAGCGGCAACAATGCTTTAACCGTAAAAATTATTTTAGGGGACGTTCAAGAGAAATTCCTTGCGGAATGTTAAATCACATAGTTTCAAACCAACTTTCGTTCAGAAAGGAAGGGATAAAGGGCTTGTTCGTTAGGTTTACTAGTAATTTTTTTTTACTAAAGAATACTTTTTCTTGTTAAACATGCCCTAGGGCAGGGATGGTGAACCTATGGAATGCGTGTAATGGGTAGCACGCGAGACGATTTTGCATGGCACGCGAATGAAGAGAAAAAAAAAGTGATTCTATTAAATGCTACCAGCTATGAACCCGTTATGAAAATGGCATCTAGCATCCAACATCAAACGTATCACAAATAATGAAGATTAAAGGGCATAATACAGATCTTCCAAGAATTTGAGTAGTGTGGTTGTCAATAATGGGTAGAATTGGTGAATGTTACACGTGTGTAAAGTGATCACTTAAACCAGCCTATGACGGTCGTCAGACCCGTAAATGCCCAGACTTCCATATTCTTCTTTATCTTTGATGAGATGTCAAAAATAAGATTAAACGGTTCTATATTTTTTCTTGAGTCTTTTTTTTCTTTATTTCTTTTATTTTGCCATCAATAAATACTTCATTTTATTTTCAATGTACTTATATGTTTATATTGCTTAATAAATACTTCATTTTATTTTCAATGTACTTATATGTTTATATTGTACTTATATGTTTATATTGCTTTGTTTATATTGTTAATGCTTTGTTTATATTAAAAATCTGAGGTTACATTAACTGATGCATTTTTATTTCTATGACATGTGGCATGCGACATGTTATTAAATATATTTTTTTTGGCACTTGGCTCAAAAGGTTCGCCATCCCTGCTTTAGGGAATTTAGAAGTTTTCATTTTGTATTGAAAATATATAAAATAATAAAAGTAATACATATACATTTACTAGTAATACCATAATTAAAAATATTAATCAAATTTATAAAAATGTTTTGAACATTAAAAACGAAGCCAGTAAAAATATTTTTTCGTCATTTTCGTCTTTTTTTTCTTGATTTGAAGATAGACTTTTTGCCTTTAAAATTGATCCGGTTATGTAGAAGGAACTTTCGTTACTAGACAGGGCCTGTTAAACGTTCCTTCTACCTTGGCGGCCACGTTCATTGAACGACCATGGCCTCCTCAATTACTGGATAGGGGAATTCTGTCAGTTATTGCTCTTTGAATAAGACATGATACCACATTTGATGACGTTATGATTTGTCTAATAGCCGCATTTTGAAATAGACAATATTATACTTCTGTTATTTGTTTATAAATTTCATAAAGAATACCACCTTGATTGATTTTTGTTCTTTTAAATTAATTAATTTGATCGCTAAAACGGGAATAATACTTTAACTATTTTGTACATATATTTAAAGCATTGTTTACTTTGAGATATGGTAAATATGATAAATAATATAATACTACTTATCATTCATCGTTTGTGCATTATATATCAAAAGTAGTATTACACGAAGTTAACGATGAAGACTACGGGGAGTATATTTTGTATATTTAAAGCATTGTTAACTTTGTGTTATGGATGATAAGGAGAATATTAATAAGGATAATGTTAAATACTAAACTATTTGAATGTATTCTATCAGTAATGTTTTTTTTTATGATTATCTGTAAAAACTGTATTCATATAACATTTCGAAACATATATTTTGAATATTGAAAGCATTAACATTGTGGATCATAGTGATATATTATTTTGAGAAATAAAAACTTTGTTTTTTGATCCACTCACATTTTTATTAAACCAAATAGTTTCGGCAACAACCTGTTGCCGTCTTCAGGATGTTATTTATGACTAAAATACATACATGATAAATAAAAGATGTCTATCATGTATATATGTTTAGTCATAAAATAAATCCTAAAGAGGGCAACAAGTTGTTGCGGAAATTAGTTGGTTGTTAATAAAAATGTGAGTGGGTCAAAAAACAAAGTCTTTTTATTTCTCAAAACAATTTAGAAACTTACACTAATTTGCGAATATTTAAATCGACGAAGGTAAATAAAGAGGTAACTCCCATCTAAATCGGTATTTTATTATTTATAAGAAACTAAATAAATTATAATAATCCCTCTTAGATTACGAGGGACGCACATATTTCTGGATTTTTTTCTCCATATTCATATATTTTTGACCCTTTTAGTCAATTGATTTGGGATGAAATTTTATACTAAAATATATATGTACCTTCATTAAACATTTCATATTAAAAAAATAATTTAATAATAATTAAAAAAATGAGGGTGACGTTATAAAAACGGTAATTGTAAATTATGAAAAACAAGAAATGAAAAAAAAACAAAGTTTACCGATATCAATGTAACTAGAGCACATGGTAAGCATTTTGAGTGTGTTAAAATATTTGTTCATAAATCTGGGTTTCCCAACATAGGAATTATTTAAACATTTTGCTTCTCAATATAGATGAAGAAAATACGCAAGTGTGGGTATTTACAGAGTAGTAGACCAGCAAAGTAACTATACTAATTATTTAAAAAAAAAATCTTTCTCAATCGGACCATAGATGAATCCCGTGAACTCAAATGTACAACGTAATAAGATTAATGATATACGTAGGAGTTCCAAAAAATTGGGTAGTGCGGCTGTCAATGACGGTTAGAATGGTGAAAGTTGCACGTTAGTAAAGTGATCATTTAACCAGCCTTTGACAGGTCATAAGCACTGTAAATACCCAGACATCCATGTTATTCTTGATCCATGTTGAGATGTCAAAAATGTCAAAACACATGGAATTTCGGGCAACAGAATTTCAAAAGACTACTCATTTCATTAAAAACTCATTATAAAGTCACACGGCATAAAGTACTCTCCGCATCTAATATATAATATATAAAACCCTTATCCGCACCCCAATGGTGCATAGGGCACTGCTTCATATAAACGCAGTGTTAACTTGATCGTTTACACATGAAGGAAAGGTGATCAGCCCCCCGCTTCAGGACCAGTCCAGGGTAATATTGAATAAATATTACAGTGGAAATAATCACTTATATTTATTTGACCCCCCTGGGAATCGAACTCGGGACCTCCAGAACGGTAGCCGAGCGTGCTGACCATTACACTACGGAGGCAAACGTCCGCATCTAAACGTCCATAAAAATCTAAAGCACATATTTGTAAGCCAATATTTAATATTTAATCCGATCGGCGCATGAACGCTTCGTACCTTCCTGGCCACGTTCAAATTCCGTTGTTCTTGTTCAAAGAGACGGACCACCGAGAACAAGACCAGTTGGTCCATTTCACAGCTGATACTCCTCACACCATTATTTATCTTGTCCGAATTTCTCGAGCTCGAAATGTAATGGCCATTAAAGTGCTGATAAATATCGTGTAAACATTCGTTTTGAATTTAAGTTTGATTTACATCCGTTTACTAAATACCATTTGTGCTCCTTTTGAACAGGATTTATTATATTTTAGATTATGAACAAGTACCTTTATTATATTCATCTTTAAATACGAATTCGGAGATTTGCGTAAAAAAATTCTATGCATAATAATTATATGGATAGAATTTTTTTATTATTACAATATAATAATACTTTATTAAAACGATCTATGATAGATGTTCGAAGAGTGAAATAAGGAAGGAATGCAATGCTGAGACAAGCTTTATCGATCAAATTAAGGAAGGTGTGCTGAGATGGTTTGGACACGTAAAACGAATGAGTGAGGAAAGAACTGTAAAAAAATGAGGTGAATGTTATTGGAAAAAGGAGCAGAGGAAGACCGAGAAAAACTTGGCACGATCAAGTATGCCAAATACTTGAAAGTGGTCAGGTTAGGAGTCGAAACAATCGGCGGGTATGTATGAGGAGATGCATGAACGTGGAAGAGGCGAAGAATGTTTGCAAGGACAGAGTGGTGTGGCATTCTGTTCTCTCTACCTACCCCTGAGGGGAGGCGGCGTGATGGTTAGTTAGTTAATTTTTTTAATGCGTTATTGTCACATATAATCGATTATTGTAGTAGATGAATTGTGATTTTTTAAAATTATGGTTTACTGTATGGGAAGCCGATTAAAGTAGACTACCTTTTTCACTAATTGGAAATTGATATATGTGTGTATGTGTGCAAAGAAATGTATTTTATTATTTTTTAATTTATATATGTACTAGTAGATAAAACAAAGTGTGACAGAGAAAAGCCAACATGTCATTTTTTTTATTTTTTTCAAAGCAACACGTTATTTTATTTTAATTTGTTGCAGTAATAAAAGAATAAAAGTATTATATATGTGTTCCTAAGCTTCTAAATACGAGGTTAACCAAGTGATATTTTTACTTCTCATGTAAAGCTGTTATCGTTCATATATTTCTTTAAAAAGTCATAAAAACATTAAAAAATGTAAATAAGTTCAAGATGACATTGGATGTCATGCAAAATAATGGTTTTCCATTCCACATTATAAGCAAAATGTTTTCATCTGTGGAGTTCAACGAAAAAATTAAGTACGCGTAACCAACATGATACGATTAATGTTACATTCTTTATTTTAATAAATTACGATAGAATACGCCTTAAGTACAGTAATTAAATTATCGAAATCACGTTTTTTCGCCTCCTATAAAATCGGGTTTTCGTTAGAAGGTTTGCTGTCAAATGCAAGAAACAGTAATTGACAGTAAAACGATAAAAAATAGAAAAATATACATAGACATACAATAAATCCGATTTATAAGAAGAATTTTGGTGAAAAGTTATATAAACAAGAGTTTGATTAAAATGTTACCTAACATTATGTAATCCCCGTACTGTTTAATGAATTAATAATATCGTTATGAAATCTTAGCTGAATTGAATGATAGATCTGAATATTGAGAATGCAAATGACAGCTACAGTAGCGGAAGAGTAAAATGATTAGATAGCTGAGTACCAAAACCTATTTCTATCATTTCCAAATTTGTTGTTGTTTTAGATAGGCAATATACTCGAAGTACAAAATGAATAAACCGTCGCAATTGCACTAATTTTTACAATGGTAGTTCTAATCCGTGGTTTTTTAAGTAAAATATTTTATAGTTTTATATAATCTCATATTTTTTTGATACCTAACATTCGTTGATTATTTTGGATACTTACATTAATTAATAAAATGTATAATAATAAAAATATGGCAGTTGAGTGACTGGTCGATAATCGTACACGAACAGCACTAAATTCGGGTGTCGATCAGGTCAACGTAAACATTGAAAAAACAGAATATTCATTGTGCAAATTTTGTATTATTGTATTTTATTTGAGATGCTCTCTCTTTCTATCTCTCACATGAATTCTCTCGTATTCTTTTTTTTACGAAGTTTCATTTCTATCATGTGTACGTTGCTGCACGCGCTATTTATATATTTTAATGAGGTATATGTATATAAATATATATATATATATATATACATATATATATATATATATATATATATATATATATATATATATATATACATATATATATATATATATATATATATATATATATATATATATATATATATATATATATATATATATATATATTTATATAAATATATATATATATATATATATATATATATATATATATACATATATATATATATATATATATATATATATATATATATATATATACATATATATATATATTTATATATATATATATATATATATATATATATATATATATATATATATTTTATATATCTATATATATATATATATATATATATATATATATATATATATATTTATATATCTATATATATATATATATATATATATATATATATATATATATATATATATATATATATATATATATATATATATACTTTATATATCTATATATATATATATATATATATATATATATATATATATATATATATATATATATATATATATTTTATATATCTCTATATATATATATTTATATATATATATATATATATATATATATATATATATATATATATATGTATATATATATATATATAAATATATATATATATATATATATATATATATATATATATATATATCTATATATATATATATATATATATATATATATATATATATATATATATAAATATATAGATTTTCACACTCACATATTCTAATAAGCCTGAAGTTTATCGGTAACGTGAACATTTTGGCGCTGTGGAGTCGTTCACTGCATCCAACGCCTCATCCCATCATGGATGTCGCGTCAGAGATTATACTTATAAGCCTTCTCACAGTTCGCGGGGAAGGTAGGTAGGAGTGAGACAAGTGAAAACCCCTCGCGTGTAAAGGGGAGTCACGCACGTGATGAGCTTAGTTTACCAGACTAAGTACATTACATGTGTGCAGCAAATGTATAGGTAAAATGATAGCAACCACTGATGCTGGGAGCTGGGAGAACAATGAAAATCAATAAAGCTAAAGGGGAAGCGAGGATTGCCGGCCTATTCAGTCATGCGAGACGAACAGCTATCACGAGACAATCAACGTGATTACAAATCTTTTCGAAAAATATTTTTTTTTTTTTTTAAATTTTATTTATTATACTAAATTACAAATTTATTAAAATAAATAAAACATATCAGAAGTTATTATTCTAGAAATAAAACATATCAGAATTTATTATACTATTGTAGAAACAAAACTAGCTGCAATCTTGTTTGTCGAAGTTTGGAAAATATTTGTTTCCAACATCCCCCTTGTTTTGTCGTTCAGGGGATTCACTCGCTAAACAAAAAATTAAAAGCGAAAGGCTTCTTTTAAAATCAACAATATTCAAAACGTTCTTTCGTTGTTTTGAAGTCGTATACAAAGTAAATATCAATGATTAAAGAAAACACTTGTTTTTTTACCACTTGAGTAAAAAAACAAGTGTTTTCTTTAATCATTGTAACATGTCTTACCACAAAGTAAATGCCGAAACAATAAATAAAGTAAGTATCAAATTGTGATTATGCATTATGTTATTTTTACATCAGAAGTTCAAAAAACGGATATTCATATCATGGTTTTATATTTATTCATTATATGCAATACAATACAAATAGGCTAATGAATAAATGATTTTTTAAATGGAAAAAATATAAACATATAAAAAAATCACTTACTTCATTGTCCGCCTCCGTAGTGTAATGATCAGCACGTTTGGCTACCGTACTGGTGGTCCCGAGTTCGATTTTCAGGGGATGGGGGTCAAATAAATGTAAGTGATTTTTCAGTCTAATATTTATTCAATATTAAACTGGACTGGTACATGAAGCGGAAGGCTGATCACCTTTCCATCGTGTGTTAAATCCCGATTTCAGAAGATTTGTCAAAAAAAAGTGTTGGAGATAATCTAGATTTGTGAACAAGTATTTGGACACACACAAAACATTGTATATATTGTATCTTCTTAAAGTACTTCGAAGTACAATGGACCCAAAATGTTTTCTTTATCGATTTAAAGTTGTAGTTATGTAACCAGAAATGTTACTCACGAATTACACAAATTTCATCTCCGTCATTTCCGTTCCCACTATCTTGTGAGCATTGTAGTAATATCTTTATTAAGATTTATCTTCAAATCAACCATTGTTTTACAAGTTTTATTTTATATTATTATTTCACTTGTTTTTAAGAAACTTAACCAATTAGGCGTTCCAATAACAGCGAACCAGGAAGAAAGTATAATATAAAAATAATTCAGTACCTATATTACAGTTTTTACTTAAAAAACGTTAGTAAATGAGGTTTCTATATATATATATATATATATATATATATATATATATATATATATATATATATATGTATATATATATATATATTTATATATTATTTAACAGTTTCGACCTCAACAGAATAGCGTAGTTATAGTGTTCCGCGAGCGAGTTATAAAATAATCGTTTAAAATAATAAAACAATTAATAATTACAACTTACAGTTATAACATTCATCAGTTAGGAAGGGTTGTTCATTGGAATTTGTGAAAATTCAAAGAAAAAATTTAACAAATTAAATTATCCTTAGTAAAAATTTGCTTATTCTTCAAACCCCTATCCGCACCCCAATGTTGCATAGGGCATTATATCATGTACATGCAGTTTTATCTTGATCGTTAACACATGAAGGAAAGGTGATCAGCCCTCCGCTTCAAGTACCAGTCCAGGGCAATATTGAATAAATATTAGGGAGAAAAAATCACTTACATTATTTGACCCACCCCCTACGAATCGAAATAAAATATGTGTATTAATTTGTGTAAGTTAAACCCTAAATAATGTTCTTAGATTGTATTATAAATGTCACATAATACTTTTTTGATTTGAAATGAGTATCGATATTAGACCGCCTTTTTGTTGTTGTGGATTAAAAACACCATTTCGTATAAAATGCCTCATTGGTTTCTGCATAATATGTATAACCCTGTCGATAGGTATCTTCACTATCACTTTCTACAAGACGGATCCTTTTGTAACCAAAACATTATTAATCATCAGGTTCATAGTTTGTGTTTCACCTTTACGTTACAATATTACCTCACTCGTGTTTTCAGCCCTAAATATGACTTGAAGGTGGCAAGATCATCATTAATATAATGAATAATCAAAATTATGCTAGTATTGTAACCATGATATTAATTTTAATTTGCAATAAATAATATTCTGAAGAATTTTATTTATTTACAACTTTTTGAGTGTGTCCAAATACTTGTTCACAAAATCTGGATTATCTCCAATTACAGGAGTTATTTTCATATTATTTTTGACATCTCATCAAAGATGAAGAAGAATATGGAAGTCGGGGCTTTTACGGGGCTGATAACTCTTATATTTACTAATATAAGAGTTTCTGCTTAGTATAAAGCTTCTTTACATCTCACCAATAGATGTCTCTAGTGATGTTCTAGTGATTCAAGAACAACGTTTCTAAATTGGTTCATGTATACAGAACTTCCAAGAATTTGAGTAGTGTGGTTGTCAATAATGGGTAGAATTGGTGAATGTCACACGTGTGTAAAGTGATCACTTAAACCAGCCTATGTTAGTTTGGCATAAAAAAGATCATATTTTGATGTCAAAATAACAAAAGTAGATTAACTGCGCATTTTCCTTTTTCTAGTATTTGAATTTTAAAGGAGAGTCCTTGAATTTGAGTGGCCCACATGGAAATCAACAAAATCGACTTTTTAGTAGAAGGTGCCCATTAGATGCCCATTTGCGCGGAAAAGCAGCCAATTGCTTTGAGGTAAATATTCCAGCGGTTTTTAATCGGGAACCTATGGTAAGAAGTGTTCAGTATTCATGTGGGTACCGTTTACATTATTAGGTGATTTAATTTACATTCAACAATCGCATAAGGGCAAGATGCCAATAGCAAAGTGTGATTCTCCGTACAAATAGCTTAAAGTGACGATAGTAACAATAATTACGAGTACAGTGAAACCTCTCATAACGAGAACCTCTCAAAACGAGTAATTCGCACAACGAGCCAAAAGAATCTGAAAAAGTTGCTCCCTTAACGAGCGGTGTTTCGCAAAACGAGTAACAGAGGAAGGAAAAGTCCCCTTTTCACGACATTCACTTGTGAACCGGGACTTTCGCGTTACTAAGTTACTTACTTATGAGTTACTTCTGCTTGGAAAAAACTTTGGCCAGAGAGTGTTGTCGAATGTGATTTTAAAACAGTAACTGTGGAGTCTACAGTCAACGAGATTATGTCATTAGCCAATATCATGGGACTCGAGGTGGATAACAACGATATTGAAGAGCTTTTGAAAGAGTACAGCCAAGAGCTGACCACCGAAGAGTTTATGGAGTTGCATCGTGTTTCACAGCAATACATTATAGAGAAGAGTTTGTCTATGGAGGAGGAGGAAGTAGGAGAACAACAATCTTCTAGCACAATAAGAGAAATGCTGAAAGCATGGGAAACTGTTGCATCGTACATTAAGAAGCATCACCTTTATAAAAAAGGAGTGTATATTCCTGCTACAAATGTATTCAATGATGCTGTGATACGTTTTCGCCAAATTTTGAAGCGTCGGCTAAAACGAATGTCTTAAAACAGTTTTCTAGTTATAAGAGATTAATTATTTGTCATTAAGTCATAAATCCAAAGTTTTTAAACTCCTTAACAGTTAATAAGTAATTTAATTACAAAAACGTTAAAAATATATAACAAAATTTAGTTTTCTTTTGGCCTGGAACGCATTATCGTATTTAACATTGATTTCTATGCGAAAAAAAATATTTCGCTTAGCGATTAAGATGCTGGAACGAATTGAACTCGTTTTGAGAGGTTCCACTATATGTCGACGATGAATTTCAATGTACCTAATTTGCAGATTACATATACATATTACACACATCTATTAGAAAATACTTAGGAAGTGAATTAGTCGCTACACGTGGGTGATGTAGCAAATTTGTTTCCTGGTGGAACACATATTTTAATACAAACTTGGCTTCGATTTGCACTATCATTTTGATAGGCAGTGACTTTTAAAGTAGCAAAACGTTTCAACGATTCAACGATTTTTTTCAGTTTTGAATATTAATAATACAATTTTAAAGTTGGGGGTCCTTGACATTGAAAGTTGAAAAGTAGGAGCTGTTTCTATTTTTTTTTAATTTTATTTAATTTAATTTATTATTTGTTATCAGTGGAAACAAAAACAATAGGGTGGAGGCTTTAGTCATCTAAAATTTAAAATTAGTTTCACATACAGTGTTTGAAAAAGATGCGGAATGCATCGAAACACGTGTCACAGAAGATTTTAAGAAACAGTGGTATTTACTAAGTAACACTTAAATAAACAATGGATAGATTTTACCACAAAGTGACTGCCGAATCAATTAATGAAAGTATATCCAATACAAAAGACTCCCAATTATCCGGGGTGGCGTGGAAAAAATGATATCTGCAAAAAAAATTGAGTTATTAAAATTTAATACGCTACACCATTCTGAAAAATCGCGGGCTTTTTAGCAGAGGGATTCTTTAGAAGTAATCGTAGAAAATGAGAGTATGGATTAGGGAACAAAAAAATACAAAAATGAAATACTTGTGTTTTTTTAAATTATTTATAAAAAAAAATACTTCGATTTCATACTATTTCTGTGATCCTAAGCGGCTCCTTTTTAGAAATGGGTATCAAATTGTGGTAGAGTGGGTTCGAACCGAGAAATTCTGACTTAATATCTCTGAGTCCGCAATACTAACCACTGTAGTACAACCCGACACATTTTATATTCTTGAAATAATTATATTAGTTATAACAAATATATCGAATTATTATGGATTTTCTTTACAAAAAAAATCATGACCGTTTTTTTTTTCTTTTTGATTACGTCGAAACGGTTTAAGATAGGATTTATATTAAAAAGTCTCCCAGACGTACCAATTCATATTACAAAACATTGGTATATACATCAATTCCGTGAATAGGTGCATCCCCAATGCATGACACTAACAATGGTATAATTTTGTTGAAAATTTTCCGATCGTATTCTGTTACAAACATACGATTACATAAAAAGACAATGTTTTATGATCGTAATACTGATTACATGAAAAACCGATAGGAAGATTCCTTCAAGGACGGTTACGAGGGTGGGAAATATCCCCTTAGGGGCAGGATGATGTAATACACCCCCTTAAGAGGAATGACGACAATCCCAAACCTAATCAAACACACTCACAGAACTTTCTAAACACCCTATGTGGCCTCACGTCATAAAAGTTTAAAAAAAGAGAAATATTTGTGTTTTTATTATTTACACAAATATTTAAATTTCATACTATTTCTACGAGCCTAAGCGGCTCATTATTAGAAATAGGTATCAAATTGCGGTAGAGTGTGTTCAAACCAGAAACTCTGAATTAATAGTCTACGACACTAACCACGAGACCACAACCGTAAACCGATAGTTAATTTATTTATAACATTTTGAGTGTTTCCAAACACTTGTTTCACGTATGTAAAGTGATCACTTAAACCAGCTTATGACGTTCGTAAGCCCCGTTAATGCCCAGACTTCTTCATCTATGTAGAGGTGTCAAAAATTATTAATATATTTTAATATATATTTATTTATATATAAATATATATAAACATATGTGTATATATATATATATATATATATATATATATATATATATATATACATATATATATATATATATACATATATATATATATATACATATATATATATATATATATATATATATATATATATATATATATATATATATATATATATATATATATATATATATATGTATATATAAAAATATATATATTTATATATATATATATATATACTTATATATATATATATATATATATATATATATATATATATATATATAATATATATATATATATATATATATATATATATATATATATATATATAAATATATATATTTATATATATATATTTTTTTTATTATTTATTATTATATATGATAAAAAAATTTGGAAAGTATACTGTTAACTATGCTTAGGGCCCGTAAGACAAGATTTGATTGGGTGAAATTTTTAAATCTATTCAAGTATACCATACATATTAAATATTTTAATATTGGTACAAACTGGCTGTCACTCTGTATGTATCACGCTAGCGTGATACATACATGTAGGTACATCTAATAATAACTATCAACGTATGCGATGGTGACGGGTGTGGTGTGGACAGCAGGGAGTGTGGGGATATTGGTTAGTGCATTTACGGGCGTGAGGAGACTGCACATGCAATATTATGGATCGGGTGTGAGTGCTTTATGTGTGTGTGCGCCAGAAATAGGATGGTGCAACTTTTCTCCCTCGGTTTGTGGCTTCACTGCGGTTGCTGTGCATTCCCTGACAACCGTGAAAATCAATACATCATCCAGTCGACTGGGAGAGCTCACTACTCATCTAGAACATCATACTATATTCTTCTTTTATAGGGTCTTTTATAGGGTGGTGCAATAGGTATTGACAGTTTTTGGCATGTTATTATGGATATACTAATGGTACGACGTAGCCAAATCATGTATCTTAATAAAAAATATGGTGCTGTATAGTAACCAAACATATTCGAATCGAAACATCTCCAAAATAGAGTAACCGTACTTCCATCTTCGTAAAGGTACGTGCCTTGAATTTCGGATGCAGCTACAGTGCATTATATATTAACTTTTGCGTAATACTCGTACAGAGGTTGTTAGTGAATTTGTTAGTCAGCAGTTAGAGACCGACGATTTTGATTATTTACATAAAAACATATAAAACAATTGGTTTATCTAAATCAAGAAATATGAAACTTTTATGACCGATTTGAAATGGATTGAGATGCATAAAACAATTGAAAACAGATTTATATGCAAAATATAAATAATTTGTTTTTATTTTTTTGTATTTACCTTGGTTATATCAGCGGTATATCCATAGAAAGACCCTTGTAACTGCCAATACCAACTGCGCCACCCTGTATAAGTTTTTTTTACACTCATTTGTGTTGTCTATGGCTCTGGGTAAATTAATTACTCCAGCGGTTTTCCTCAACTCGCAGCGGACATTGTTTGTATTTACAGTGGGTTCATTTTCTAGCCTCTTAAAAGGCTAGTGAATATACTGGAAAATTAATTAATGAAAATTTAATGGAATGATGAGTAATATCAATAGTTTAATAAATATTACTCACCGGTCATCGAAAAAAAGGTCAACATATTTTTGTAAAAGAAACAAATATTATTGATATAGAAATAAAAAATAAAATAACATTTGTCAAATTCACAAAATCTTTGACCTTATGAAAAAAGTTCAGACAATAAATTGAAATTTTGTCAAATTTTAACATCTCAACAAAGATGAAGAAGAATATATAAGTTTGGATATTTATTTGGCTTATGACCTGTCATAGTCTGGTTAAGTGATCCCTTACTCACGGGCAACATTCACTATTCTACCTATGATTGAATTGTCACGGTACTCAATTTTTAGTAGCTCCTACATTCATATATCGTAAATCTTATCACGCTTTACTTGTTAGTTTACTGGAGTGATATATGGTAAGAAAGGTTTTATTTATCAGAGACCCTTTTATGTAGGTGTGATTATTTTACATAATGAGACGCTTGAAAATATGATTTTCAATTTTATGCAGCCAATAATTTGACCAGTTATTTTATTCATAACATTTTGTAAGTGGAGAGAACCCAGATTTATGAACACACAATTTTTTTGTGACAATTGTAATTTCAATAAAAGTGAAAAATGTCGTACATTTTCATATAAGTACTTATTAAAATGTACGATGTAAAATGTAAGAGATTCCATTATAGAAGTACTTCTATTAGTATGCTTCGTAAGCAGATATGTGAGTTTAATTACAATTTGAGATTGCTTAACACCTCTTCATTTAAACGATGGGATGTAAAACCCCTCACCCCCACTCCTCGGCTAATTCCCCACTTGACCCAGCTACGTTTGTGTGGACCGGAACCTGCCCGTTGTCATGGTAACATACCAACACTCCTTCAATGAACGTTATATCTAAATAGATAATTGAAAGCTTCACACCACACTCTCCGCTTTGATATAGAAGTTCTAGGCTTCCTGTCAGTCTACACTTGCAAAGCAATGTTTTTTTCAAATAACTATTGGTAATATTTTTTTATTGCTTTTTGATAAACTAAGAAGTGATTTATTTTAAATGCGTTAACACGTTGACACTATGATACTTTGATAAGTCAATAATGTTTTTTTACTTTTGATCATCTATGTATTTCTAACGAGTTTTGAGCCTGACTGTAAATTTGAAAAATAGCGTATTTATTATCCCGTCATTTTCTGTATTGTGTTAAAATAGGAGTATTAAAATAGGCTTATATATATTTATTATTGTATTCCATTATATTTATTTTGTCATATTTACTATTATTCGTGCGTAATTACTTTCATTCCTCATTCATTCTGGCTTCATGGTCTTCATTATCAACCCCTGAATGTTTTTTGTGCATATGGCTTGAAACAAATATTATTTCATTACTATTTCTACTATTTCTATTTTTGTCCGCATCCGTAGTGTAATGGTCAGCACGCTCGGCTACCGTTCTGGAGGTCCCGGGTTCGATTCCCAAGGGGGGTAAAATAAATATAAGTGATTTTTTCACTGTAGTATTTATTTAATATTACCCTGGACTGGTACCTGAAGCGGAGAGCTGATCACCTTTCCTTCATGAGTAAACGATCAAGATAACACTTATATGACGCAGTGCCCTATGCACCATTGGGTGCGGATAAGGGTTTTATTATTATTTCTAGTGTTGTAATAACAATGAGTTTGTTTGGTAAATTGGCGATTGGCTACCGCGAATTTTGTATACAGAAGTTATTACTACGTTTTTTTTTCTTCTCACAACTTTAATTATCCTGTATTTGCTTTAATTATATACCTTATACATTATATATCTTAAACAATAATTTATCAAATTCAAAAACTACAGGATGTGGTTGATTTTGGCACATACATAATGACCTTTTATCGCGAATTAGCCTCAATTTTTCGTTGTTATGCAAAAAAATTAATACGTTCTCCTATGTATATGAAAGTATTTCCTGTGAAGTAACATCGAGTGACCAATCTAAGTAAAACCTGATTTGACTAAAGTGTAACACAATGTAACCGTTATGTAAGAGGAAGGTGATAATGAATCCAAACATTTAATTTGGTGGATAGATTACGAAGTGTACAAAAACTTAACTTGTTTAGTTACTCCGGTGTACGTGGATGTGATCCAAAGAGACCCAAGTGTAACAAAATCATTTTGTTTTCAATTGTGCTTAGTATGTTTCAATTGTATTTCAAATCTATCGTGACACGTGTTTCCATCCATGCTGCATCATTTTGAAAATTCAGTCACAAAGCTTTACAAACACCGTTTGTAAAGCGTTTGCGTTTTGGGGACGATGACGGATGAAGAGTAGGAGCTGTTTTCGTCAATATAAAGAATTTTTCCTTATTGGGAATATGGCCAATTCTTTGAAAATGATTTTTTTTTTAATTCTTTTAAGACTTAGTATAATGATTTTATGTTTATGACTTAGTATAATGATTGTATAAAACAAGCAGTTACCTACCAAATTGGCAGTAAAATTGAAATCTAAAATTTTACTTGCTTTTTTTACTGGGTTTTATTGTTTTTTTTTCTCCTAGAAAATATGTTATTATTAAAGGATATGAAAAATATTTTTTCAGTTTAATACGAATATCTTGGAAGAGATTTTTAAACGTCTACATCTTTCTATACATCCTCGGGATCTGTCTGTACCTTCGTGCCTTCCTCTTGGGATATTGACTGCCAGCTATCTATACATCTTTCCCGGGGTCTGCCTGGGGGTCTGCGTCCTTCGGGGTTTTCTTGAACAGTAATAAGTCTGTGACATTTTATTTACGTGTTTATTCCAATATCGCCTCCGTTGTCGTCCTACCACACCATATCTTCCGTCTTTTACGTGCTTCGGATATCAATGTTTTTTACGATGTCTCGCAACGTGTTTCCGGTTACAAGACAAAATTCTTTATATGACAAATATAAATGTACGGGGCGTATATTTAATTAAAATCACAGATACGCGTAGGTATATAGAACGTAGATCTGTTGTTAATTTGTAGTAAATAGGGAAATTCTGAAACAGGTAGATGATTTCCCATATTTAGGAAGGACGTTTTTTAGAGATTGTTAAAGATATAGAAAAGATAGTAAATACTGAGAACAGAGTGAATTGTGTACTGAAATCAGTGAGGGAAAAAAATATTTGTGATAGGTTCACTGGCAGTACAAAACGGAGTTCTGGTTCCAACTCTCATGTTTAAAAGTAAAGTATAGAGTTGTCAAAACAAAAATAAGATAAGCCGAAGTTCGATCACTCAGATGAATGTGCGCTAAAACGATGTACGATGTTCGACCGGTGAAATAAGGAATGATAAAAATTATCGTTAAAATTGTAAAACAGTGTGTTGAGATGGTTTGGCCATGTGAAATGAATGAGTGAAGAATGCACAGTAAAACAAATTTATGGGGTGAATTTAGTTGAAAACAAGACCTAGGAAAATTTGGCATGATCAAGTATTTCAAATATTTGGGCGTGGCATAATTGGCGGGTATGTATAAGGAGATCATTGATGTGGAAGAGGCAAATACTATTTGCAGAAACAGATAAGTATGGCGTTTTATTATCTCTGCCTAACCCTGCAAGGAAATGGCGTGATGGTATAATAGTTTAAAAAAATTGATACATGTTTTCTTAAAGTTTAATTTAATCACAATTATTGTGTTAATATAAAATTATAACATTCGTTCCTGCGCTACACGTGTTTGGATGAAGAAAAAATATATACGGTCAAAATTCAATACATTATTAAACGGATGTCGAGAAGAGTCGATTAAAAAATGTTTTACTTGGTAAATAGCACTATTTCTTAAAATCTATTGTGACACGTGTTTCGATGCATTCCGCATCTTTTTCAAACACCGTATGTGAAACTAATTTTAAATTTTAGATGACTAAAGCCTCCACCGTATTGTTTTTGTTTCCACGGATAACAAATAATAAATTAAATCATTTTCAAACAACGTATTGCGTAATGCAAATGCGAAACATGTGTCACAATATATTTTAAGAAATAGTGGTATTTACCAAGTAAACTTATACTTAAATTATAAATGGATAGATATTTCCACAAAGTGACTACCGAATCAATTAATGAGCATATATTTTTTTTCGCTTGCTGTTGTGGAATACGTGTTTTCAAATTGGTTCGGAAATTGTATTAGTTGGTTTATGAACTGACTTGGAACATTTTGTTTTTTAGCCGACAGAAGACAGTAATTACCGCATGAATATATTCATAAAAACACTTCTTCAAAACATGATGTACTCGTATGTGTATATGTTATAAATGTATACTTAGAGATTGTATGTATTTATGCGCAATGCCTTTCTCCCGATAGATAGTTTAAAGTAAATTAACGGTACAAATAACCGACTGGCTAACAATCACCAATATAATCAAATGCACAGTGTACGAGTATTTGTGGCTTATGCTCTTGAATGAATTACATCCATCACGAAAGAGTTCATCGCACCGTAATTTTTTAATAATATTATTGAAGACTCTTTTTCTTTTAACATAATGTTTATAAACAACATAATTATTATTATAATCCAGGATTCGGACCTCACATACTAATAAAAGAGTTTCTGCTCAATAAAAAGCTTCTTTTCAACTCACCAATAGATGTTTCTAGTGAAGTTCTAGTGCTTCAAGAACAATGTTTCAAAATTGGGTCAATAATAGGTAGATTGGTGAATGTTACACGTGTGTAAAGTTATCACTTAAACCAGCCTTTGACGGTCGTCATCCCCGTAAATGCCCAGATTTCCATGTTCTTCTTCATCTTTGATGAAATGTCAAAGAATAATATAACTTATTAACATTGTAACAGTGATATAAGTTGCGACTTAACGAATACTGGGGCTTAATTGTACAACCAATACACTGGGATCTCATTTGAATTATGTATATATATGAATCATATTTTCATATGGCATCAGTTACTCAAATTTACAAAAAAAACTTTTTATTACATATTTTGTTAGTGTATGGAAGCTTAATATTGGATATCTGAAATAAATGTAAAATGTTTTCATTAAATTATATTTAAAATAAAAATAATCGTTAAGAAAAAAAGGATTGAAATGCAAGCATTGCATTAGGCGTTTTTTTCATTATTTACTCAAAATACACATAAATATTTTAGAAATTACTGATTACCCTATACTCAACAAATAATTTACATATACATATATTCATGACGTTTATTCTCGTACACATGAAATATTTTAATTTATTGGAAGATATATTCATTATGTACCTATTCAAGAAAATATGTAGTTCAACAAAAAAATATTTTCATCATACTTAGTTTTTATTAAAAATTTCTTTCGCAATAAATATTGCGTCATATTACGTAGCATGTGATCCCATTACGTTATAGATGACCTGACCAGTTTATAGTGAGAACATGGTTTAGTCGTTAGCATCTACAGTTTGTACGTGTATAAATTGCACATATGTATCTTTGATATATGTAAGAATATATACGTAGTATACGTAATATATGTACATACATATTTATAGTAATAAAAGTTAGAGTATGGTATTTTTTAATGGAAACAGTATATAGAACTATTTGACCTTTATCGATGAAATCGACGAAAAAGAACGGTAGCGTAATGTATGTATACTCGTGATTGTGAAAATATTACATAGTTATACAGTTTTTAATTAACGGTAGAATTAGTGGCGTGCGTTTGTTATAAACAGTGTCTACCTAAACTGTAATAGTATAGGAAATGAGAGTTTTGATGAAATAGGCATTATCTGAGATTTGACACTTGAATAGAGTTGGCTGTCTAAGGTCAGTATTTTATTACAATTGTTTTTTATACATCGCTTACTCCTTCCAACAACGTCATAAATAAAAAAAAACTTGATTTGGACTTTGATAAATTTAAAATAAATCAATCATTTTGTTTGTTAAAAATATTTACTACTACACAAATAAATTTTTTGTTGGTTCAATGTGTTTTCTTCTTACATCTGGTCATAGTAATGTTTTTTTTTTAACAATCACCCTGATTTTACTTTCTGATTATTTATATTATTTATAATACTTACACAAAAAGATCAATAAGTATGAAGTTCGTTGTTATAAAAATAAAACAAAATAATTACAATGTCTTTATGCGGCCCTTGGATTTTTTTAGGTCATCAATGCGGCCCGGGGTGCAATTTGGATTGGCCAGGCCTGAATAATTGGTCGTTAGATCTTTATATGCTAAGGCGTCCATATTCCATTCTCAATAACATATCGTCTATGTAGATTTATGGTATCAATAAAAGCTATTTTTAAATCCCATTGGAATCGAACCCAAAACTACGGTACCTATACGCGCTTATAGCTACATTACGGAGGAAAAAAAATGTCCTTTAAAAAACGATTTTATTCGCAAGTTTTACGGTTAAAAGATAAACAGCTTTTAAAGCTTATTAACCGAGAAAAGATAAAGTTTAAAAATCTATTTCTGGCATGCCTTGACGACAATAACTGCAACCAATTAAAATTACTAACTGTTTAGTTAAAAAAGCTTTTTTTCATAAATTTTTAAATACTTTTAACAAGTCTTTTTGATTGATAGTTAAAACTTGATAGACCTTTAATAAAATAATACTGAATCACGGAATTAATGAGTAGATGTCACTTTCATCAATACATCATATTATTTATATGGTAAATTTTGAGTAATGCGTGTTTTCAAGTGAAACCATAATAAATTGCTTAAAATGTCAGTAGTTATTCGATAATATCTTTGATTTGTAATGGTATTATAACAACAAATGGTATTATAATTCGTAAGTGAAAAATGTGTTCAATTTGTTACTTTAACTATAAATAATATTTTTCCAATATTAATAAATAAGAAAGTACAGCTAGATCTAGTGTTTCCGTGTACGTTGATATGCAGAAAATGTGACTTAGGTACGTGTTATTAAATATGTACAGGTATTGCCGTGATCCCGAGAACCCTCATCATGAACTTTTAACATTTCTAATCGGTGTCGATACCGTGTCGTTGAGGTGAACTGATATCTAATTATAATCTTTACTTTTCCACGGGCTGGTAATAATTAGGAAATAAATGTACCACCTGCTGATATTTCATACATTCCTCATCTAAGATTACATATGGTACAAAACGCTTCAAATTTGTAGTGACGATAATTTTAACACTGTTTTTCGGCGATAACTTTAACAACTTTTTTTTTAACTTTTAACTTTTTTTTTATTTGAAATGACTTTTTATTAAAAATAAAAAATATATTAATAATACGCTGGTATGGACATGTGGAGCGAATGGATAACGAGATAATGGCTAAGAAAATATATGTGGCGAATGTGAGAGGGAAAACAGAACGAGGACGATCGAAAAAAAAAAAAAAACGAAAAAGCACGATCAGATCAATCAGAACCTAAAATCTGTCAACAGTCTGCGTAATCGGAGGGCATGTATGTCTAGTGTCTACATGTATGGATGTGTAGGAGGCGAGGAGTGTATGTCAGGACAGAAGAGTGTGGCTTTCCATCCTTTCTGCCTACCCCTGCGGGCAAACGGCGTGATGGTAGTAGTAGTAGCAGCCATTTTCGTAAAATACTACCTCAAGGGCGCTTCATTGCGAATAAATTGGGGAAAAGAAGATAGTGGAAATGATTTAAACAAATGTGTTTATTTTTTTTAAAGATCATCACACTATTTTTAACTACTAGTGAAGGTGCATTCCACGCCATAGGTCCCGCGACAGCGAAGGCAGTTACTAACCCGGCTGTCGATCTGTATTTTCTGGAGAGTAAAGTTGACAAATAAATCAATCGATTGTTTGTTTATTATAATTTTTTAATAAAAAAAGAGGTTATAATGTTATCTCGAATATTAAGTTATAACGTTAATTTCCGTATGTAATACATATCCTGGACAAGTTTAACGATTTAGCCGTATAAATTAAATACGGTATCCGAATTAGAAAAACTTCTTGCTTATGGCATTAATAATATACATATGGACGTACATGTACGTCAAAATTTTGATAAAAATTGAGTCATTAATACCAATTTTTTCCATCTCTTAAAATATCGTTCCGTGGTACTCGTATAAACAAAATATATTTTTTTATACTACTACTACTACTACTACTACCATCACGCCGTTTCCCCGCAGGGGTAGGCAGAGAGGATGGAACGCCACACTCTTCTGTCCTGACATACACTCCTCGCCTCCTTCACATCCATACATCTAGTCATACATGCCCTCCGATTACGCAGACTTTTGACACCGCCAGATTTTAGGTTCTGATTGATCTGATCGTGCCAAGTCTTTTTCGGTCGTCCACGTTCTGTTTTCCCTCTCACATTCGCCACATATATTTTCTTAGTCATTCTCTCGCTATCCATTCGCTCCACATGTCCATACCACCGCAAAGAGCTCTTTCTAATCTTTTCAATCATTCCTCGTTCAGCCTTACATTCCTTTCTTATATCTTCGTTTTTAATTCTGTCATACAATGATTTTCCACACATTCGTCTGAGGGAGCGCATTTCAACAGCATTCACTCTGCTTTCATCCTTCCTTTGTATACGAGTATAATAATTTTTTATACGAGTATATTAATTAATATTTTTTTATAAACAAAAATATTTGTGTTTTTATTATTTAATATTAAATCTGACTTTTTTGGTGACGCTCAGAGGGGTGAAATCGAGGATGATCATGTGTCGAAAGTTCCTACATGCTTCTGTCAACCGCGAAAAATAACAATATTGGGAAAGTAATAATACTCGCCGGGATGAATATGAATATATCAGGCGTGACGTAAACGGCATGGAAAAATGTATGTGATTTTACGGAGATTGGTGTGATATTCACAGTCAACGCATCCCTTGTAAATAGTTGTATTATTCGCATCTGATCGATACTGTGCACCGTATTGCGGCGGTTTTAACTTGACAAAACCAATAGAACGAAGATACATAAGTGATCAGATCTGCGTTTAATTTTTTTAGAATATTAGTGAAATTCATTAGATGAAATTAAGATGATATTATTACAATTTGTAATATTTATAGCATTAACTTTGTGGATAGTATGTTTTTGTGAATATATTTTTATGAACAATGTAATTAAAAGAACGCAAAGGATGAAAGAAATCACTTATGTACGGGAACGGAAGTATGAGAGGAAGAGTATATAGGAAAAAATGACATCAATGCCTAGGGTATTCGTGTAACTTGAATTTCTAATTTGCACACGTCATTTTAGGTATTAAAATACTAGGTATAGGCATATGAAAACGAGAAAATATAAAAATGATTTCTTGTGATTTATATATACACTTCCCATGCTAGATTTATATATATATATATATATATATATATATATATATATATATATATATATATATATATATATATATATATATATATATATATATATATATATAAATATATATAAATATATATATATATATATATATATATATATATATATATATATATATATATATATATATATATATATATATATATATATATATATTTATATATATTATATATATATATATATAAATATATATATAAATATATATATATATATATATATATATATATATATATATATATATATATATATATATATATATATATATATATATATATATATATACATTAATATATTATATATACATTAATATATTATATATATATTAATTCTACTCAGACTTCCATATTCTTCTTCATCTTTGATGAGATGTCAAAAAATATTATGAAAATAACTCCTGTAATAAGAGATAATCCAGATTTTGTGAACAAGTATTTGGACACACTAAAAATGTTGTACATCCAAGATAATTATTTTAAAGCAAGTATGTATGTCTTTTCCTTTGTTTAGTCAACATTAAAATCTATTTTTAAAATACGCGTCTTATAAACCACGTTCGAACTTTCTACGAATGAAATAAAAAATTAAAATGTTAATGTTTAAAAACAAAAGCTTTTACCGATATTCAAGTTCTTTTTTATGTTGGCAGTATATTGATTTAATCAAAAAGGTATTTTAAATATGGCTTGTAAGTAATATCCACCAATGAGCTATAATTATCAGTTATTTTAGTCACTGGATAAAATTATCATACATTAAAAAAAATCTCGATTGAGTTGAATTTTTGAAAACCCTATTCAATTACTAACTGCTGTTATTTTAAGTTATTTTGGAAAAAACTCATTTATTTGATTATTTACGGACAGCTATTTTTACTGCGATAGAACTTAGAACTAGATTATTTTGGTCACTGGATAAAATTATCGTACATTCAAAAAAATTCTCGATTGGGTTGAATCTTTTTAAATCACATTCAATTACTAACTGCTGTTATATTAAGTTATTTTGGAAAAACTCATTTATTTGATTATTTACGGACAGCTATTTTTACTGCGATGGAACGGAGAAAAACCCTTCTCAGAATTATTTACAAGTTTAATCAACATTTGGATAAATTGGCTCGTAGTATAATTAGATCTGGGGCTTGTTTTATTATTAGGTTTGAGGCTTGTGGTTATTTTGGGCGTCATTATTAAGGCAAAATTGATGTAAAGACGTCATCCAATGACTAATTTCGAAAAATAGCAGTTTTATGTAAATGAAAAGGGTTAATTTTACCCAAAAGAACGCATTTAGAACGGCAAGAAATAAACACAAATAAGCTATATTTGCACGAGTAATGAGATTCATTCCGACCTTTGTATATTAAATATAAAAAATTCTAAAAATATTTCCTTCCAGCTTTTGGTAACGGATTTAATTAATAATCTCAAATTATCATCATCTTTTAATAAAAAAAAATTGGCATATGATATTAATATCAAACAAAATATATCTACTAAAATTTGAACATACTTTTTGAGAATATATATATACATATATATATATATATATATATATATATATATATATATATATATATATATATATATATATATATATATATATATACATACACACACACACAAATGAATTTCAACCCGAGTTAACCCTCCTGAATTTAATTACACATGAAAGAAATGTGTTCAGCTCTCCTCTTTAGGTACCATCCAGGGAAATAATATTAGAGTTAAAAAATCGCTTTTATTTATTTCACCCATTCCCGATTCCGGGAATCAAACCCGGGACCTCCATTTTGGTAGACGAGCGTGCTGACCATTACGCTACGGAGGCGGAACAAACTAAAAAAATAGTAACTTTACCCTTTGCAAAAATGTTATATGGACACAAAAAATGCCTTGATGGTGAAGTTACCGATGCAATGTAAATTTTATGTAGTTTTATTTCTAATAAAACTTTTTTAATTTACAATATAAAATGTTTAGAATTTCCACGTACTTATACGTGGCGCCTCTTTTCATTGTCCAGTACTAGCTGCCCGGCGAGAAGCCAACTGTGTATTAATGAACTTTTTCAGGGTTATTAAAAGCTTGCAATATTTTTATCATTAATAAAATCTTAAGTTATATTATGCCCAATGGATGATATAATCATTGAAACTTGTTTAAAGGTTTATTTAAAAAATGGCAGTCCGTCGAGAAATAAAACATCCCAAAAAGAAATTTATTCATATAAATATAAATTCACAAAATGAGAGTTTCTGATTTTAATTTTAAAGTTTAAACATACAAGAAGAACAATATAAAAAGAACATTTTTATAGGCAATAGTAAAGAAATAACATCATGGATAGCTGAGCGGATTAAGTATGCAAATCACTAAAAGTTATGTTTTTACTGATTTGACATTCACTTTACAGGAATAGCAAGGTAATTTATTAATAAAAATGTAAACACGACCGGTTTCGAGAACTGCAGATGTCTTATCAACAGGTGTTTTATGTCAACTTTTTATATTTTCCCCAGGTTAATACGTCTGTAGTTCTCGAAGCTTGTCGTGTTTTCTTTACACTTGAAAAATTCTCTTTTACAATTGAGTCATTTTTAATTTTTAATTACTATATTTAGTACTAAAAAGTATTACATTTTAAAAATCTTGTCAATATACAGGTATTAATAAAAAATAACACATGGAGAATAAATATATATATATATATATATATATATATATATATATATATATATATATATATATATATATATATATATATATATATATATATATATATATATATATATTCAAACCCTTATCCGCACCCCAATGGTGCATAGGGCACTGCATCATATAAACGCAGTGTTATCTTGATCATCAACACATGAAGGAAAGGTGATTAGCCCTCCGCTTCAGGTACCAGTCCAGGGTAATATTGAATAAATATTACAGTGAAAAAATCACTTATATTTATTCGGCCCTCCCTGGGAATCGAACCCGGGACCTCCAGTACGGTAGCCGAGCGTGCTGACCATCACACTACGGAGGCGGTAACATCATATATATATTTACATATTATATATATATATATATATATATATATATATATATATATATATATATATGTATATATATATATATATATATATATATATATATATATATATATATATATATATATATATATATATATGTATATATATATATATAAATATATATATATATATATATATATATATATATATATATATATATATATATATATATATATACGTATATATATATATATATATATATATATATATATATATATATATATATATATATATATATATACAATATACTTAATTTTGTAATCAATCAAACATTTTATTGAATCCTAAGCGTGAAATATTTCTTAAACAACACGTAATTTCTTACCTAGATAGGTAAATAATGTTTTTAATAAAAAGCTATGGCCCTGGAAACTTGTACACGTGTCGAATATTGATTTAGTCGCTCAACGCACCCCTTCTGCCTCCCTTCACCCCCCTCCCTGTGGGAACTCTATCCTCAACCCTCGGTAGACATTTTTATATAATTATTGCGGATTTTAATTCGCCTACGAAATGAGAAAACCCATAAAAAAACATTTTCATGAGATTTTTTATTTGTTTTGCAAAATTTTGAATTAATAGATTTTATGGTTGATATAAAAGTCAATAAATAAATAATAAATTCTATCAATGTAACTTTTAAAAAAATACGATCTTTCAATTTCGTTGTTACATCGAAATAAACAAATATAATTATGTTAAAAATAAATTTCAAAATCTGGTAATAAAGATTACTTGCGTTATTAGAATAATCTGCAGTGGTAACTTGCTTTTTCGAAAGCAACGGATTGGACACATCTGCATAATAAATCCAGGGTTTGCACCATCCAATATTCAATAAACTTTTTGACAAAACAATCATCATCGCTTAAATTAGTTGTATATATTTTTAAAAGATAAATATTTAGGTTTTTATCATTGAAAAATTAATCAATTTCATAATATTTCTGTGAGTCTAAGCCGCTCATTATTGTAAATAGGTTTTAAATTGTGGTACAGTGGGTTCGAACCCAGAAACTCTGACTCAAGAGTCCGCAACAGTAACCACGGAATACAACCTGACGAAATTGATTCCAGAATCTAATCTATAATAATATAAATTGATTACAGAATTATATAAACTGAACGTTAATCTTATACCTAATCTAATACGTTAATCTAATAAGTTGGGGTTCATCTCGTATATATTTACTGTCAATCTCATTGTTGTGTTCTACGCTGGAGGTTGATCGATATTACATGATTATTAGCGATTTAAGTAATTTTTAATACTTAATGGACGTCTGCCGCTGTGTGTGTATATACGTAGTACAAATTGCGTGTGGGGAGCACTGTTTGAAACGTGATCAATTGCCCAGACTAGGAGTGGTCACTCTATTCACGTATAAGGGTTTCCACAGAACAATGTCGCATTCTTATGATACATTGAATTATAAAAAAATATACTTCTTTTTTTTATACAAAGTGCGAATACTGAAAACTTAGATTTAAAAAAATATAAATAAATAAATCATTCCTTCTTATATTTTCATATATATATATATATATAACATATATTTACATTTGAATTAATGCTCCAATTTACAGTTAAATTTTTGTTTGAGTTACATAATACGAAGGAACATTAAGTATATCTAATATTAATTTGGCCTTGTTTGCTACCAAAAAACTTTGATATAAAGCTAAGTCGAAAGGATTTCTTTGAAGACAAATGTCTATTGAACGAAATACACTTAAATTTAGAGCGGGCAAAGACCTTTTCAGATTACAATTCAACAATTGATGTGGTAGAATTTTATTAAGAATCAAACCTTTTATAAAAAAAATGGACTTCTAAAGGTACACCCAGTTAAATGTTATAGCTTAAATACAGGTATAAGGATAATACTTTTTTTTATATCCGCATGGTGATAATATAATGTCAGTTAATAAATCAAAATAATAAAGCCAAACGTTGCCGAAGATTCAAAATAACCCAAATGTGATTAAATTATATGAAGTCTAATTTTCCAAAAAAATACTTGGTACAATATATATATATATATATATATATATATATGTAATAAAATAACTAGGTACCTACCTATACATTTTATTAAGTACTTACAAAAAGTACCTACATAAAACAGTTCTACCACCAGATGCCGCATGCGTCGCTCAGAATAAAACAAAAGACTTCCGATAATATTATTAACTGTCAGAATCAGATAGATAGATAGATAGATAGATATAAAAATTATTATAAAGATAAATTAAGAATAAACTTTAATTACAAAGCAACACATTGTTTATTTTATTATTATACACCCACTTTACATATTATTTACACTTAATTTTCAAAAGGAAAATATTACCACGTTATATATATATATATATATATATATATATATATATATATATATATATATATATAAAGTTTGCGATTAAATGTTTGCAACTTTTCTTACACATCGTACATAGATAATTTTAAAAAGCCGAAATGTCTCTTAAATCGCTTATGACTAGATTTAACCATTTACGTTAAATGATCACCTTAATTATAAGTAATAATTTACCTTTTTATTAATTTCATTTGAAGTAATTTGGCATGCTCGTGACTTGGATATTACAAATATCTTCACGTTCTCCATGAGATCACGATAGTCAATTTAGTTGTCATCTGTACTACTATACCGACCACTTTGGAGTGCCAAATTGAGAGAATATTGATGGGAATATACGATAAATGTAAAAGTACTTTTATCTTTTCCCCAATTGACGTTTTTTATTCACCAATCTAGAATTAAAGGGAGATGTCTAAAAATTAGAGTGAGAAGACTAGAAATTACAGGGAGAAGATCGAGGTGACTGTTGAAATGTCAATCATTATTGTCGATACACTCTGCGTTGTCAAGACAATATCCGCACATTATTTTTAATAATATGGGATTCGCCACATTATGTAAAAGAATTGACTTAAACATAGATAATATGCTACGCAATTTGCATGTTCGAAGTAAAAAAAAAAAAGATTTTTTGACATCTCATCGAACATGAAGAAGAATATGGAAGTCTGGGCATTTACAGGGCTGACGACCGTCATAGGCTAGTTTAAGTGATCACTTTACAACATTCACCAATTCTACCCATTATTTCCGTTTTGTGAGGGGACTTTTAAATCAAATCTAAGCTTTAAGAAATTTTTAGTTTGCATCTTATTTGGTAAACACCACTCTTTCTTAAAATTTATTTTGACACATGTTTCAATACATTCCTCATCATGTTCAAACACCGTGTTCAAAGATGGTATTTGAAAATGATGCGGAATTCATCGAAACACATGTCACAATAGATTTTAAGAAATAGTGGCATTGACCAAGTAAAACGTAAATTAAAAATGAATAGATATGTCCATAAAGTGGCTCCCGAACAAATTAATGAAAGAAAATGTATTAAACCAAGAAAAGGAATTGACAGGCGCCATGGCATTGTTGGGTAGACGCTCGACTGCTTATCTGGCGTCGTGGGTTCGATTCCCGCCAAGTGCAAAATAAATTCAAGAAATATTTATTTTCAATTGGTCTGGGTATTTGTGTTGTATTTTTCACATTTACCTTCCCTATCCTTACTATCCTACCTGCAGACAAGCCTCTAATAGAGGCTTTGCGGGTTATTCCAATATATATATATATATATATATATATATATATATATATATATATATATATATATATATATATATATATATATATATATATATATATATATATATATATATATATATATATATATATATATATATATATATATATATATATATATATATATATATATATATATTTTTAAAACTAGGCAAAGCTAGAAAGAACACATTTTTTATTTTTTTTATTTTTTTTATTTTTTACAAAAATACATTTTTGAAATACAAAATAGGTAAATATACAGAACATCTTATATATAACGTTTCTACCTCTCTAATAAAGTAGATACTTGTGTTTAGAGAGGGAGTTCGTTTCACTTTTATTTTTATTTTTTTTATAAACTAAGTAAATTAGAACAAAGTAAATTAAAATTAAAAATAAAAAATTAACAAGGTAAATTAAAAATAAACATTCTTTGGTATGGAGTCTAGGAAGGGGTGGGTCTTAAATATTTTTTAATTTTAGTTTTAAAAGTTTTATAATTTTTTATAGATTTTAAGTTTTCCGGAAGTTTATTAAAGTTTTTTTTACCTATGTACGTATAATTATTCCACTATTTAAAGTCATTTTTGAAAGCTGTTGATTATTCTTGAATGTTACAAAATGCTAAAAGTTATGTAACCTAACTTGTCATTTAGAGGGATTACTGTCTTGAAAAAATAAGTCTTCCATGTCTCGTTCTTCATCCCTCTTGAGATATCGATAGCAAATGTAGGTTATTATGTACAAATATTAAAATAACGTTTTTAAGCAACGAAACCAATCGAGCCATCTCGCAGCTAGAATTTTTATTTATGTCAACATACACCACAAAATTCTAATGTAGAATTTTGTGGTGTAAGTTGCAGCTTACGTGACTAGCGTGTGATCCGTGAAATGTGCTGCATACGTTGTAAAACATACGAGTAAATGCTGATGCGCCGGTGTTAAGAAGTTTTATTAAAATTTTACTACCAATTTCAGTATGCTCGCTTTTACACGGTAGGCTATAAATTTAGTATGTCAACATAAAGCTTTATTCCTACTAAAATATTATGGGGCGTTAAATTGTAATATGACGTACAAAGTCTTTTGGCGTCAAACTATCGACAACAATCGATCGATGAATAGAGATAACTAATGAATTTGTAGACAGTGTCCATCGGAATCCGTAGACTTTTTTTTTTATGAGATCCCTTTACAACTTCCCCCAATTCGCCAAACAACGAATAGATTCAAATGATGTTTTAAATAAAGACAAAGGGGTAAAAGTATTATATACCAATAATAAAAAATGAAAAAAATTAATCCTTTAATTAGTAGACATATTTATTTGCCTTGCGGTCCACTATTAGGTTCTACAACATTGATTAAGCACCACTTCAGACTCCACCCCTCCTTTTAACCTATAAACCTGACTAACACCCTTGCATAAGTGCATGTAGGACCTCAACCTTTAGTGCATGTTGTTCTACGATCCTTAGTGCATGTTGGTCCTCAGTCCCACCAAAATTGGATGTGGTTAACATCGTGTGTAGTTGTGTATGAATAATGCTATGGTAGTGACGTGTAGTATTGTTTGCATACTAATGTAGTGGTTGTCCTGACGAAGAGACGTGTGCGTCTCTAAACTGGTAGATAAAAATCTCGGCGAGTGGTTATTTAATAATATTACTAGCATTTTTGTCAATAATGGAGTTAAAAAGTTCTCTTTTTCAATTAAGTGCAGTGCGGGAGAACAGGGCAAAACACAAAGAATGTTAATCAATTTAGTGCAGTGCGGAAGAACAGGGCAAACACATAGAATGTTAATCAACTTAGTGTTGTGCGGGAGAACAGGGCAAAACACATACAATGTTAATCAATTTAGTGCAGTGCGGGATAACAGGGCAAAACACATAGAATGTTAATCAATTTAGTGCAGTGCGGGATAAGAGGGCAAAACACATAGAATGTTAATCAATTTAGTGCAGTGCGAGAGAACAGGGCAAAACACATAGAATGTTAATAAATTTAGTGCAGTGCGGGAGAACAGGGCATAACACATAGAATGTTAATCAATTTAGTGCAGTGCGGGAGAACAGGGCAAAACACATATAATGTTAATCACTTTAGTGCAGTGCGGGAGAACAGGGCAAAACACATAAAATGTTAATCAATTTAGTGCAGTGTGGGAGAACAGGGCAAAACACATAAAATGTTAATCAATTTAGTACAGTGTGGGAGAACAGGGCAAAACACATAAAATGTTAATCAATTTAGTACAGTGCGGGAGAACAGGGCGAAACACATAGAATGTTAAAAAAATTAGTGCAGTGCGGGATAACAGGGCAAAACACATCGAATGTTAATCAATTTGAAATGTTTGCAAGTTTATGTCATTCTTGGTCATCGTATTGCATCGAAATGTGATTTGCACAATCTGCAACACAAACATGTGATAAATCACAAGTGTATGGGTAGGTCAATAGATAAATCAAATAATAAACAAACTTTTACTAAATCAAATAAAATATTTAAGGTATATTACAAATATTCACAAAGAGTGATTTTTTGTATTATATATAAATCAGGTGTTGACTATGCTCTTAGCATTCGATACTAGAGTTGATTGCAATATTTATTCTGTAGTTGAACGTTGGAATACCTCGACATTTATTCTAGTGCATAGGTCGCCAAAGTGTGGCTTCTGAGCGGCTCTTTGACCTCTTAAGTGCGGCTCTGGCACGAATATCCGCGGGAAGGCTTTTCGACTCTACGTATTCATGCGAACAATATTTTTTAAGTACGAACCTTATTGAAAGCAAACTGAGGAGTCGTCTTTTTCATGAGAACCTGGAAATGTGCATAGAATTTAAAGTAACAGCATACAAACCTAACTCGATCAAACTTTCAATTGAGATGCGTGGACATTATTTGCAATAGGTAGTGTTTTTATGGATATATTTTTTAATAATCTTATTATGTCGGTAGTGTAAAGGTGTCGGTGTGTCGGGTACATCTGTCTCAGACCAAATTTTACAGGAGAGCAAAAACAAACTTGTGAAATTAAATAACCTATTTGTTTTATTTATTTTTAAATGTACATATCTTAATAAAACATAACAAGTGTTGCAACTACAGCTATATCCTTTTGCCAGATTATGGAATACTATTCTAGACATTTTGTGGAACAAATATACCCCTTTGCCATTACACTACCAATGTATGAAACCAAGTTTAATTGAGTTGTCCCGAAATTTAATAAAGGTCTAAAATAAGAATATAGGTTTATCAGAATAGCAAACGATTTGGGTCTCAAGAAATAGTTTAATCGATGTAATGTACATGTTTGGCTCACTGCCTTTTAAGTTTGAGGACCACTGTTCTAGTAGATCCATGTAAGTTAAGCTAAGTGGATTTAAGCGACAATTGAATGGATGGGATTAAGAAATGACCTTCAATCATTCTTTCGATTTCACGATGCATACTTTCGCTGACCAATGCATGACGTCATGAAAAATATCGAACGTGACATCATTTTAAAACTGAAATGTCTAAAAAAAACGTTAAATGATGTTTTTATTTTCTATATGGCGTACTATGTTACTCATTTAAATATATTTTAATAATTATTTATTTGTAAAAAAAATGGCGTGATAAATTAAGAAATGTAGTGACAGAGTGAAGTTTTTCAGGTATGTGGTCGTGATCAAGATAACACTGCGTTTAAATGATGCAGTGCCCTATGCACCATGGGCACTGCATCATATTTATATGCACCATGGGTGCAGATGAGGGTTTGGAGAAGAAGAAGATGTATTTATTGGTAACGATTTGTAAACCAATTGATACCATAAAAACAGTTTATTTTAAAATACGAATACACATGAAGTATTTTAACGTTTGGTATTTTCAAAATAATTGTAAAACAATATCATACAATGTCTCACAAAAAATGAGAGGAAAATTTAAACCAAACTGTGTATGTAGAGTGTGAAAAATTCCACATAGATTCATCGATTCAACTAGAGATAGCGAGCCAAAATCGCGTTTTTTTTATCGTTACCTAAAAATGCCGTCAAACTATCAAAAAGTTGTTTTATTTGTAAAAGTTTTGCACTTTTAAGTAAAGCCCGGCCTTTCCCTTTTTTTACTTTTCATCCCGTTTAACGTTTATACGAGTGGGACCAGTATGTTTAGATCGCATACTCATTTACACTGTGTCTAACGAATTTGAATCTTAATTCTGCCAGAATACGATATTCCGGCAGAATAACGAATCTCTGCATCAATTCAGAATCTGGCAATGAATGCTTTCAGTGGCTAAGTATTTTCTTCGATCTAAACTTCGTGGTACAAGTATTAGATAGCAATTTAATTAGAAAAAAAGAGACAGAGTAGAGTTGAAACACTTTATGATATTTCACGGGTCGTGGTTCTATTCCTACTGTTCTGTGTGTATATCCATAAATTTTACTGCAATCATTTTATTTAAGTTGACTTATTTTAAATTTAACTTTTGTCCGCCTCCGTAGTGTAACAGTCAGCACGCTCGGCTACTGTACTGGAGATCCCGGGTTCGATTCCCAGGGGGGGTCAAATAAATATAAGTGATTTATTCAATTTTACCCTAAGCGGAGGGCTGATCACCTTTCCTTAATGTGTTAACGATCAAGATGACACTGCGTTTATATGATGCAGTGCCCTTTGCACCATCGGGTGCGGATAAGGGTTTGAATATTTTAAATTATTAACTTGTTAATTTTCTGCTAAATTCACTGATTCTCTCGTAAAATATGATTCATTCAATTTACAACTTAGATTGTTAGTATGTACGTGTACTAATCTCGATAATATCTATATAGGTATGCATACCGCTTTATATATGGTATTATTGGAAAATAAGCAGAGTGAAACCATACTGATGATATTTATACTATTATTTTTTGGTTTATAAATAATTTATATGCATTACATTAAATTAATTTAAAATAAAATTACATGTACTGGTGAAAGTGTCCAATGGTTATAACGTTAAACAAGTTAAAGTAATAAAGAAAATCATTGTAAAAATTAAAAATAACTTTATTCCAGAATTAAATGGAGTAACTCAAATGTGGAGCGAATATCTTAGGTTCGTGTCTGTAGCAGCCTGTCATTTTAAGATGTAATGATATAGAAAATTTATAACCATAATTTATTGCTCAAAACGTAAAAAATAGTATCATGTTTCAAGCTACGAACTTGTATTATAGGAAAATAAATTGCAACTGAAAGTACTGAGTATATATGATAAAATTTGCGAACACAGATTTCCCTACGGCCTCAGCCGCGTAACGTTCGAGAGGAGAGAGGACACAAATGTATGCAGAGGTAATCAGATATCGGTAATCACGCTGAATCCCCGGCAACTTGGACATCCCGGGTCACAGACGTGCGATTAAAATTGCTTTCGCCTTTCCAGCTATGGAACAACCTGTTCTCTTGGAATAAACCAATGTAACAACCGCATTGCCTCTGTACGCTTCGGCGCTCATTTTACCTTTGCGTCACAGTTATCTTTGGGACTGCTTACTGCAGAAGGGCATATATCAGGGATGCCGAATGATCAACGATTTCACGATTTAAAATTTGTGTATGGTTTACCATTTTAAAGTAACATTAATACGTATATTAAAAAATGTATTTTGGCCTACAAGGGCGAGGGCTAAAAATGTGAATGTATACAATATCATGCAAATTAGATTTCATTAAAAAAAAGGATTTTTTGGTGAATTTAGTTTGGTCTATCGTATATCACGAATACCGCTGGTTCATAAAAACTAGAGACGTTTTCTTCCTCCTAAAAAAATGTGTCTATATAATCTAAAAGTAGTTTTTATGTTGAACTCATTTTGTTATGACTTAAATTTAATCTTCAATATTCTATTATCACGGGACGTTTTTATGAATCCGATAAAACGAATTGAAAGATTAACTACAATTTTATTAATTCATTTCAATAATTATTTTGTAATAGAGTTGTGGGATGTTTAATTTTTTTTAATGTTTCGGTTTTACACTTGTTTTATTGTAATAAATCGCATTAAAAATGTATTAGGTGTATGCATATGAAATCGCCTTTTTTGTTGCTAAATTTAACCATTTTATCAATATCAAAGGGAAAGAATACATTAATTGAAATAATTAATGTATTTTTATGGGTTATTTTGATTTTTGTATTCAGTGTGTCGTTAAGTTACAAAAGAACACATCAATGTCGGCGAGGGACAGTATTCAGATTGACTGTTGTAAGTTAATTATTATCAGAGACAATAAATGTTTTGACTAACCGTATTTTTCAACACAAGATAACAACATCTTAAAAATCGTAAAATATTATTTGCGTAAAAAGCTGATTTTAGAATATAACAACATATTCTAATCTAGTTCTGTAATATTGAAACATTGGTTTCAACAGTGTTTGGCGTATGATGAGCAATGGACATTATTTTTATGAGCATTTCGTATATCATTTTTGCACGAACAGTATGACTCCCTGAAGTATGGAACCAGTATTTCATTCATTGCCACATACATTTTCAACAAATAATATGAGCGGAGCTTATTTTATTGAAATATAAAAATGTTATTATCTTATAAAATTGGATAAATTGACGAAATACCTTTCTTAACCCTTCGTCAAAGTATTTCTGCTAAATATTTATATAATTAATGCTTTTTTTAAAAATAATTTAACGACTGTTTTTTCTTGAACAATTGTGAAAATAGAGAATTTGAAAATAAATTAATCGATAAAATTGATGTATTACAGTTATAATTTTATAAGTGAGATACATAAAAAATGGAAAGTAATACTGTGTCAATAAAAATCAATATTTCTGCTTTGCAGTTTTTATTTAAATACATTTTTTTAAATGAAAAAACATGAATACAAGTAATACGTTGTGTCCCAGTAAACTACTAAGTTTGTCTATAGATTTTTTGTTTGTAGCCTTTTAGGTTATATTCTCACGATATATTATTTCATAAATTGCAATCAGTTGAACATCCAGAAAGGTGCTTCGTCAACAATTTGTTTTGAATATTGTTTTTTCTTCACATTTGTCTCTCAGAAGAATGTGCGACAAAACGATGTATGATAGATGTGCGAGTAGTTAAATAAGGAAGGAATGCAAATCTGAGATAAGCATTATCGATAAAATTAAGAAAGGTGTGTTGAGATGGGTTTGGACATGTGTAACAAATGAGTGAGGAAAGAACGGTAAAACGGATTTATGAGGCGAATGTTAGTGGGAAAAGAAGCAGAGAAAGACCGAGAAAAACATGGCACGATCAGGTATGCCAAATACTTGAAAGTGGTCAGGTTAGGAGTCGTAACAATCGGTGGGTATGTATGAGGAGATGCATGAACGTGGAAGGGGCGAATAATGTTTGCAAGGACAGAGTGGAGTGGCGCTCTATTCTCTCTGCCTACCCCTGCGGGGAAGCGGCGTGATGGTTAGTTATTTAGTTAGTTAGATATAATGTTTCAATATTATTTTAGTTACATTAAAAAAAATAGTATGATCCATAAATTAAAATAAAAAAACTTATTCATCCTACCTATAGTATAATATTAATTCTGCTCAAATAAATGGACCTTCGGTAGCTAATGTTCAAAAGATTTTTTTCTATCTTTGGGAAATCTATTTGGGAGGGTTAAGTCCTCTGGATTTGATGAAATTCCCGAATCAAAATAGTAAAATGATTAAGTAAATTCCCCAGGAAGATTAAATGTCTTCATAAAATTATACAAATCTAAAGAATGCAGAATTTAGTTATTTTTTTTCTCAGTTAATACTCGTATATTCAATTAGAATGTACTACAATATACACTTAATGAAATCAAATATGAAATCTATTCTGAACTAATGTATTATAAATTCAAAAACTCAATTTATATTATTTCATTTGATTTTTATTAATTTGAAAAAATTGCTGTGATTAATAAAAAAAAACTTTAATACATTAAATAGATTTTATTAATTAATTCGGCAGTCACATTGTGGTAAAATCTATCCATTTTTAATTATGTTTTACTTAGCAAATACCAGTATTTCTTAAAATCTTTGATATTAATTACTTTGACAACCTTCTTCAACCTTCAACGTCCCAAGGACCCAACTCTAAAATTTAGTATTCGCTTCACATACGGTTTTTGAAAATGATGTGGAACGCATCGAAACACGTGTCATAGTGGATTTTAAGAAATAGTGGTATTTACTAAGTAAAACATTGATTTAAAAAAAACATAAAATAGAATTTAAGATGCAAAATGTACGTAGAATTATGTAAAAAATAATGAGTATCCACCGACTACAAATTATTTTCAACAATAATATATCGCTTTTCTTTCAACGAGCTTTTTGACTATGAGTGGAAGAAAAAGAAAAGATTAACCAGTTTTTGTGATGACTGATTAATATTTCATTTCTAGCGTTATTTTATGAAGTTGCACAACGATCGAACGAGCGAACGAAATGCGATCCCTCAGACGAATGTGTGGCAAAACGATGTTTGATAGATGTTCGAATGATGAAATAAGGAAAGAATGTAAGGCTAAGCATTATCGATAAAATTAAGAAAGGTGTGTTGAGATGGTTTGGACATGTGGAGCGTATGAGTGAAGAAAGAACGGTTAAACAAATTTATGAGGCGAATGTAGTTGGAAAAAGAAGCAGAGGACGACCGAGGAAAACTTGGCACAATCAGGTATGTCAAATACTTGAAAGCGGCCGGGTCAGGAGTCGTAATAATCGTCGGGTATGTATGAGGAGATGCATGAATGTAGAAGAGGCAAAGAATGTTTACAAAGACAGAGTGGTGTGGAGTTCGATTCTCTCTGCCTACCCCTACGGGGAAGCGGCGTGATGGTTAGTTAGTTAGTTAGTTAGCACAACGATCTTTATGAACAAAGAAAAATGTGTAAGAGGATATCCTCTTTATTCGAATGAATCTGAATCGAAAGTTCTCCATATAGGCTGGGAAATTTGTGGCAAGTTTGATAAATCAATCAGCTTCCTAGTTTATTTAGTAAACAGCCCGCATGAAATTTGACCTGGCATTGCAATGCCACCAGTGTCGTTGAAAGACTACTTTACATTTTTTCTCTTGTATATTTAAAGACGTGACTATGTCATTTTCGTCATAAAAATGTTGCTTGTTAAAGTGATTGATGAGAAAAAATAATCGACATAATATTATATTATTTTTTGACATCTCATCAAAGATGAAGAAGAATATGGAAGTCTGGGTATTCACGGGGCTGACGACCGTCATAGGCTGGTTGAAGTGATCACTTTACACACGTGTAATATTCACTAATTGTACATATATATATATATATATATATATATATATATATATATATATATATATATATATATATATATATATATATATATATATATATATATATATATATATATATATATATATATATATATATATATATATATATATATATATATATATATATATATATATATATATATATATATATATATAATAACCCATAATTGTGTGTGATCACTTAAACCAGCTTATGACAGTCGTCAGCCCCGTAAATGCCCAGACTTCCATATTCTTCTTCATCTTTGATGAGATGTCAAAAAATAATATGAATATAAACACAGTATAAGTGAATTTTGAGAGAAATAATAAAGTTTGATGTTACCCAGATATCTTCAACAGATGACTGATGATTCTACTGGCGATGATATTTGTATTCCTTCTTCAATGACACAGCCACCGCGTTTATTACCACCTTTGTCGTGTTTATAAACCTTATAGCGCTGGGCATTTACGGGACTGACGACCGTCATATTTTCGAATACTACAGAGTAGTGAAAACTGCCGAGTAGATACGTTTATGTTATCAACATTGCACTTGAGTCATTGTTCATCACATTGAGTTAAAAGTCATTCGTTTTTTAACACAGGCAATCCCCATTGTAATAAACCCCTGGATCAGTTTTGTATTTTTTTTTCAGAACAGGTATCTCCAAATACCTAGTGAGGATAGACAGTGTCCAATAAAAAAAAAAAATAATGTATAATGTTTATCGAAAAAGAACCTGAAAAATGTGCTGTCCCCATAGGATGATGAGCGGTCAAAAACTCTTCTTCATTATTGAATTTACGAAAATATATGCTCTACATTATTCTGACAACACAGGAACTATCGAGTTGGTGTTATTTTTTCTAACGAAAAAATAGATTGCGTTTGATACAGGTAGTAAATTTGTAATTATTCTCTTGGTTGCTGGTGGTCTGGTTACCATTGATTCTAGTATTTCCAGGAATAACATTATTAGACGTGTAATCTTTCTATGTCATAAACTGGTCCCTGGTTCATTAAGATTAAACTTGGAACGGTCTTATTAAGTAAGAACTGTTTTTTGGAATATCTTGAACACCCCCTCTGGTGAGAATATTCATATCGGCTGGAGCAAGTCGATGTCATAGGAGATGCATAGGCCATCAGATTAAATTTGGAAGCCGCTCACATTTTTCGTCCGGTGACTATTACATGTCATGAATTTAGTTGCTTATTTGTATCAACTTAACTTTGGATTGTTTTTCTAGTAAGTAACTTTGTCTTTTTGTTTCTTAGTAAATTTGACTTATTTCACAGATTACATTTTTTCATTTTGCGGCTCAGTGAAGTTAAGTTTATTTGTCTATGAGCCTTCCAAACGTTGAGCTGTGAGTGTTTCTCATTATGACATAAGTGTAAAATACTATTCACTTAATGTAATTAAATATTAATAATTACCAACTGCGAAATGCAAAGATTACACTTTCAATCCAAATATTTTAATTGTTTAACTGTTTTAATCAAGATGACATAACTTGTAATTTGAACGTAGACGTATATTCACGGATAGTTTTTTTTCTTCATAAAATTCTAATATAAAATATTGATCTTTGTATGTAGAATATTCACTAAAAATTTTCATTTCAAAAATTGTTTCAACGATGACTGAAATCACGAATAAACGTCACGTTACTAATTGCCTTGACAGACGTAGGCGCTTTTGAGTTAGCTGATGATTTCTGTTGAGTCCTATAAAGATCGCGCAATCGCTCTGCATCAATTTTGATATTTATTTCTGAATCTCCTTTTTTGGCATTCCTCGAATTTCCCTGAATTGTTGACCTTTATCCATTGTGATGTACCTCCGCGTGATGAAAGGTCACGCTCTTGCTGAAACCCCATAAATTTCCCTTTCATTAATATTTCTTCTCCCTTTTCAATTTGAATTGTTGTGACTCTACGTTTGGGATCAAACGATGATACTTACCCAAATTCCCTTGCATCTTTTTGATGAAATAACTATACTTTATAAAATGAAGATAAATCTTTGTTTTTTACTCATCTTACATATTAGCTATTATCAAAGGTTAAATTTACTTTATTTATATGTTAAGTGTTTACTAAATTGTATTTTCTTTTCAAAAAATAAAATTTGTGACAATTGTTTCGCCTTGTGACAGTAGCTTGTAAATACCATAACAAGGCGAAAATATTGACACAAATTTTATTTTTATGTATTTTTAATAATAAACTACAATTTTGTAGACTCATAAAATCAGTGCTCAATTTAAATATTTAATTTATTACATAAATTAAAATGGAGTTCTACAAAATAAACGCCAAATCCATAAATTAATTTACTTTGCCGTTCCCAGCATTCACTCTCATTTCTGAAAATGTATATCTCTATCAATCTTTCCATTCCCAGAAAACATACTTCCTAAATATACGAAATCATCAACCTGTTCCGTAATTTCTACATTTCCTAATATTTCACACCCTGATCTACATTCACCTGTTTCAAAAACCATAATTTACAAAAAAAAACAAAATATGTATTTATAACAAATAACCCTTTTCAAACATGAAATTCGTTTCACATACACCGTAATTTGTTCCCTCATTGCCTTCTGGAAATATCTGAATTACGTAAAAATATGAATGTCATCTGAAGGTGACACGTTCGACACGTGGAGTATAGGGGGATGTATTCTAGTTATTTTCGAAAGAAGATCTTGGGGGAATGTTCTATTATGCATTCAATTTCTAAAAAATTGCTAAGGCAACCAAGTAAGGAATGAGGTTTAATTTTAGACGTACGTATTTTTTTATACTCCGTATATCTCCGTTTTATGTGAGAGGTCCAAAAACAACAGTTTTCTTTCTCCTTTCGTGTGACAAATTGTTGGATAAATTTGTCAGATATCAATTTAAATATAAGTGATTTAGTTACATTTTCCTACCAGTCTAAAAATCAGTGTAAGATGATGCATCATTCGAAGCGTAATTAATGTTGTAAGCTTTTAGAATGCAACGGGCTGCTAGGTCACTAATGGGTGGTTCAGAGCAATACGTTTCCAGCTCGTGAGATGTAACTATTTCGTTGAATTTCCAAATATATTTTGGTTATCAGTTCTGCTGATATATTTTATTCTCCATTTTAACAGGGAGGGTGAATTTTAAAAGAAAACTGCGTTGGAGTGTAAACGCTTACAACATTTTTTGCAAGAAGTAATAATTATTCCGAGAAAGATTCCATTGAAATATTTGAAAATATTTCCATTGAAACGAAGAATTTGATTTGCACTAGTAAGTCGTTGGGTGTGAAATATTTTGTCTAGTAATTCGTTTCATAAATCCTTTAGAAATATTTATACAAGAACCGCCACCACTATTCATCACAAAAATTTCTAGTATATTGATATTGAGTAAAACACTTAAATCTCAACTCTGTTAAAATTGGTAAAAACCGAATAACGGATTTTTTTCTAAAATTTCGAAATTATTAGCGATTGTCTCTAATAATATGAAGGGTGTCGATAGATTCTGCCATCAATTTGAAGAAACAAGTGTGGAAAAGGGTATTTTTTTACATGCAATAGGCAAATAATTTGCTGTTTAATGTATAAAATATAAAACAATTATTTACTGATATGGTAAAATTCTCTAAAGTATTTTAGGGTATGATTTTTAGAGTATTTTGTATTATATTAGATTCTTTTTCACTTCTTTATGTTATTTAATAGGTTTAAAAGCTTTAAGCTAATTTTTTTTAAACTTTAGACGTTATTATATTTTATGTTTTTTCAAACGTGGGTACATTGTTAATTTTATAAGCATATTTTACCTTATACCGGTTCTACACAAGTAATTTCATTATATCTTCGAAGTTTGGTTAAATATTGTATTTAATATCACAGAAATTACTAAACAACCGGCATTTTCACTTTGTACGAGTATGATCTATGGCAAAAATCGATATGATGTAAGTCATATCCATCGTTTTATGAGGATAAGAAAATAAAATAAATTGAATTAATTTCAACATGACACACTTATAAATTAAATTAAATTAATGATTGTTCCGTGGTTAGTGTCGCGGACTCTTATGTCAGAGTTTCTCGGTTCGAATCCACTCTACCAAAATTTGATAAATACCTATTCTAATAATGAGCCACTAAGGCTCACAGAAATAGTATGAAAATGAAATATTTGTGTAAATAATAAATACACGAATATAAAAAAGTGTAAAAAAAATAATGCCCGATCCCTTAATTTTCCTCACACAAATTATTTGGCCGCGTGTTTTATTAGACGCTATACTTTTCCTCTTCTTTGTTACCGATGGCGATGTATGTAATATTATAAGACAATATTTTTCATTAGCTGTGTGAGATCTCAAAACTTGATTAATAAATTAAGCAAGCGGAATATAAATCAATCTGTTTCGATTCTTTTAAAATAGTTATCTACGATAATTTTATTCACTTTCTACCAATTGATTGTCTCATTGATGCTCGAAGATTTACAAATATGTATACAACGAATCTATAATATAGCTCGAGTGTGATTCGAAGGGCATAATTTTATAAAAACAACCTAACAATAGTAATGTATTCATTCAAGTTAATGAATCCACATAATATAGCTTTGAAAAATGAGTTGATGTATTTAATTTTTTTTATTTATTGGATGAGCCAAGAAAAGTCTTCAAAACTTAAATAAATAACGAAATGTTAGTTACTTATTTTAGCTCACATTAAGATTCTTGTCTATTGGTTCCCCCTGGTCTATTGAGACCCACTCGGCTCTTTAAAGACAATTCCTATACCTATGCGATTTAAAATATGCGGACGATGCAGTTCTAATTAAAACATCAATCGAAGCCCTGTAATATATAATTGACTCAATCCAAATAAACTCCGTTCGGTTAGGCCTAAGAGTGAATGCCAAAAATACCAATGTCATGTGCAACTCAGACTGTCTGGACCAAGATCAACATCTTAATTATGTGGGATGAGCGCTCGTTTAAGTCGACACCTTCATATACCTTGGAACACTCATGGTAGTGTCCAAAAGGAACTGAACGTACGGCTCGGAATGGCAGGAGCCATATTCAATAAAATGCGCAATGTCTGGGACTCACTGCTTTACTCGACAAAAACCAAGTGTCGTCTCTTTAACGCCTGCATCCTAACAGTTCCTAGACAATTCCTATACCAGAACGCAACAAAAACTACACATCATTGCCGTATTATTTTATACATACTTAAAAAAAGGTTAACATTTTAATATGTTTTGTGTATCACATGTATGTAATATAAAAGATGTTTCATTAATACTTTACGCAAAAATTATTTTCTCTACTTGATGTTTCTAATAGCACAATTCCGTATACTTTCACTATTGAAGACAAATATCTTTAATGGCCATTAAAAAAATATTTCGGACATATTTGGTTAAAAATTGGACGTATCTTATGAACACTCTCCATTTATTAAAAACTCTCCATTAACATACTTTGACATTTCGGATATTTCTAAATATTACTATGGATTAATAATTTCTTCAATGATCAATGATAAATTAACGAAATGTGGAGGAAATTTTTTAATGCTCTAATGGCTTCCTCTCTGCCTACCCTACAATATTATTGGACAGTGATGAAACATCATGTTCTTACATATTTTGTGAAAAAGTTTTCCATTAAAACTCATTCCAAGTCTCAAATAAAAGATCCAAAACAAACACGGAGATTGATATATTTTCTAATTAGATTATTTTGAATGGATCCTCTTATTTTTAAGAGTTCTTTTGTAAGCATATCAAAATCCATATATTTCAGCATATTGAAGCATCATTATTGTCAATAATGATCATTATTTGAAAAGATTCTTTCCATTGAAATTATTGTTCAGCGTTTCATCACGTACTTGAAATAAATAAATAGCTTTCCTGGAAATTTCTTCATAGTTTAGAGATATACTCGTATGCTAAAAGTATTCTTAATGAATTAGATAAATAAATTAGAATTTCGTTAAAAAAACCATTATTTAATTAATTATACATTTATCATCAATTAATTATAAACGAACTAGTACCGAAAAACAAAATACAAACCATAACATAATAAGTACTCAATCAAACATTCAAATTAACCAATAACAAAATGTTTAAGTTACTAATAATGCTAATAAAAATGTTCTTTTAACCAATATAATTCATTTTTCTAAAAAAAAAAAACCTAATTTTTATGGATGTGTGAAATATTGATGGTTAACGCCCTAAAAAGGCGTAACAATTGTCCCGAATTTAATTTTTAAATTTTTACGTTTTAATGAAATGAAATGGACCCTAAAAATCGGTGTTTTATTATTTATTTATTAAAATCAGATTTTAATATATAAAATAGAAATTATGGAGTTCTACAAATTGAACGTCAAATCAATAAATATATTTATTGATTTGTTGATAGAAATCGTTGCTTTATAGGTACCCGAGAATATTTGTGGTTTCGGATAATGGTAGAGGATCGACTCACGGTACCCCTCTTTGCTTTCTACGGCGCACAAGGGCGCCGCGGTGCACACTTTGGGAACCCCTGCTCTAGACCATAGGTTCCCAAAGTGGCCAACCTAGCCCTAGAGAAAGATGAGGGGGTTGTTCTAGGGGAGTAGGGGTTATTTGATGGGAAGCAAACAAGGGATCATGTCAAGAATTCTCGTTTAAAAAGCAGATACACATACTTTTTCCTGGACTAAGGTTTGTGGTTAGAATTTTTTTCGTTGCATGTCCTGCTCAGAAACTATGCGATTTAAAATATGCGGACGATGCAGTTCTAATTAAAACATCAATCGAAGCCCTGTAATATATAATTGACTCAATCCAAATAAACTCCGTTCGGTTAGGCCTAAGAGTGAATGCCAAAAATACCAATGTCATGTGCAACTCAGACTGTCTGGACCAAGATCAACATCTTAATTATGTGGGATGAGCGCTCGTTTAAGTCGACACCTTCATATACCTTGGAACACTCATGGTAGTGTCCAAAAGGAACTGAACGTACGGCTCGGAATGGCAGGAGCCATATTCAATAAAATGCGCAATGTCTGGGACTCACTGCTTTACTCGACAAAAACCAAGTGTCGTCTCTTTAACGCCTGCATCCTAACAGTGCTGCTGTACGGATGCGAGTCGAGGCACCTCACCAAAGCTCAAAGCAAGAAACTAGCATGTTTTGAAAATAGGTACCTGAGGCGAATACTGGGTATAAAGTGGTATGACTTCGTCAGGAATGACAATTTGAGGAGAAGAACTGAACAGCCCCTCATACTGGAAGTCCTGGAGAGGAGAAGGTAGACATGATTGGGACATGTCCTTAGAATGCCACCTGAGAGCACCAACCCCTCATGTCTCTTCTTCCAACCCCGAGGATTCCGGCGCCCCGGAAGGCCGCTGACGACCATTCACCGACTATACTCAGCGGAACTTCGGACTGATCTGTGAGGTAGCCAAGGAGATGGCGCGTGACAGAGTGACTTGGAGACGTCTCATGTTGGCCATATGCTTCACCTAGGGAGCAAACATGGAAAGAAGAAGAAGTAGAATAATAATTACCTTTATTATTATTTTTTGCAAGTTGTTTTATTTTCCAAATAACTTTCTGAAATGGGAAAAAATAGTCTCGTTGTTGAATATCAGGTTCGTCATTCTCACTGAGATTATTTAATAAATATTAATTACACAACAGTCGTAGACTTATCTCGATAGTCTATCTTGAGAAATTGTACATGGTACAAAATGTTACAAGTACGTCGGTTTCAAGAAGTTTCGATGTATCGGAAACCGGCACTTTGAGTGCTTCAGTACTTTGAATAGAGTCGATGGCCTTGGAAACCTTGTAGGCAAGTTTAGTCAGTGAACTCAATAAAACCTTTAATGGACCACGAGGCTTCACGATACTCTTACTTAATTGTGTGTTTTTCTATTGATTCTCACGCGCGATGCACGCTTATTACTCACGTTCAACTAATGTTTTTACAATTGTGAATTGGAATGCTGCGAATTTTATTTCATAAGCCGCCAACAGTATAAGGATATTTTGACAATATATTTAAGAGGACTATAATACTAATCTATAAATAAGCTGGGAATAATGTATTGCCATATAAAAACAAGTAAACTGCATGAAATCATCGCGTTTGCGATATGTGTAACGTATAAGTCAATTAGGAGAAGACGAGGTAACTAGATATGTGATTTAGATCCTTGTGTATACAAACAAAACGCATTTCATATGAAACTAATTAAATTAAATAATCAAAACAAATCAGGAATAACATTTCTGTTATATCAGAGAAAATATGGAGATACATACTTCAGCTATCATAAACCTTTAATTTATTAGAATTTTTTGGAATATGAATGAATGTAAATTGATGAATAAAATAAATAAATCATCTGATTATGAGAGATTTTCATAAATAGAATTCCGCGCATCCATTTTCTTTTCCTGAAATAATAATTAAAAAAAAAACAAAAAAATATACATAAATATAGTTAAGTATTTTACAAATAAATACATATATATATATATATATATATATATATATATATATATATATATATATATATATATATATATATATATATATATATATATATATATATATATATATGTATATATATATATATATATATATATATATATATATATATATATATATATATATATATATATATATATATATATATATATATATATATATATATATATATATATATATTTGAATATTATTTTTTGACATCTCATCAAAGATGAAGAAGAATATGGAAGTCTAGGCATTTACGGGGCTGACGACCGTCATAGGCTGGTTTAAGTGATCACTTTACACACGTGTAACATTAACCAATTCTACCGATTATTGACAACCACACTACTCAAATTCTTGGAAGTTCTGTATATGTGAACCAATTTAGAAACCTTGTTCTTGAATCACTAGAACTTCACTAGAGACATCTATTGGTGAGATGTAAAGAAGCTTTTGGACACACTTAAAATGTTGTAAATATATATATATATTTGAATGTTATGTACCTTGTAATTGGCTTTGCTGTCATATACATGTAAATAAATTGATAAAATAACTACTACTTCTACTATCTTTAATCAAATTATCCACCAATAAGTAATGCTTAAAATTTAAAATAAATTCCAAATTGTAAGTGTGACGTCGTCATAAACTTAACCATTTTTGATTCGCTTCGAATTTGAGGCCCTAAAACAATATGAGAAATTGGCGCCGAGCGTATGACCGAATCCAATTAGCGGTGGATAGTTACTGAGTGCCTAGAACCAACCGACTTATGGCTGTCTAAATTCAACGTGTCAACTTTAACATGAGATTTAGTTTTCAATTATTTTTAAAGATTTAAAAAAATAGCGTTGTACAGTGAAGAATAGAGTCCCCAGTGCCCGATTATCGTTGGGTTATGGGTGAATTCTGATGGTAGTTTCCAGATGTATGTTTAAATATGATTTTGATTAGAAGCCGAAAATATTATCACCGTACACTGCAATTGGTGTTTTAGAATTTAAATTACAACTGCCTAAAAAATAAAATTTGAAGTTACACAATTTAGTTAAAAGTCATACAATTAAGCATAGTGCAAAATCGTGAATGTTTAAAACACAAAATAAATTAAGGTTTCAAAACCAAAAAGTAACACGTGTACTAAAAATAAGAATAAAGGAATTTATAATTGTGTATCATGCTATTTGTTTTAGGATTTACTCATCAAGTCAAACATAACTTAATCTTCTCCAAACATTTTTATTATTTTATAAAAGTTAATAAAAAATTATGATTTAATTTAACAGATGATAAGTTAAGATCCAATATGTACAAAAAATTATATTTGTGTTTTCGAATAGACATCATCACGTTTTCGTATTAGTGTACACTCACACTTTTCCTGCATTCTATGGTTGCACTCCAGTACGTACATAATTAAATCACAATCTCTTTCTTAAAATAATATGTGTCTAATGCTGTGGCCAAAAATAATGTTACCAGATTGTATTAAATAGATCGTTGTAACGTCTAGAAAGTCAAAAACCATATATAATCTTTTTTAATGCTAAGGAATGTGACAACGTGAATACATCGCCAGAATGTATTGTAGTTGTGTACATGAATACTAAATATGCGACAGTATAAAAATTTAATTATATGAAAATTTGCGCAAACAAAAATAATCACCCGTTTACTGAAATTCGTCACTAACATCGTTTGGGTCGACATAAAGGTTTTCTCTGATACTTTCCGACATGTAATATTTTAATATAATATTAATATTTTTTAAAATAATATTATAACTTACAAGGTAGCAATTTGGTAGAGGATAGTTGTCTTCATCATATCGAGCGTGACTTCGATATATCTATCTATCTACCTACTAAAACTTAAAAAAATTTGTATTTTTATTCTTCTTCTTCTTTCTGTGCCACTTCTAACGAAGATCGGCGATCATCATGGCTATCTTCACTTTAGATGCTGCAGCTCGGAACAGAGATTTGGTGCTTCTGCCAAACTATTGACGTAGGTTTTTCAGCCATGATGTCCTTCGGCGTCCTTGAGTTTCATCCTTTTTTTTGAGCCTCAATCTTTCTTTCTATTAATACCATTGATGAAAATACTCCGCTTAAAATTATTTCAAAAATGTTTTCAGTGACTTTTAAGACGACGATTTGATAATAAATAATGGAACGAGAATTGAGACTGAAATTTCATGAACGCGTCACGTTTATTAGGCACATTTACGTAAGAGTATACGTATACGTAATACGGTGTTTGAAAATGATGCGGATGCATCAAAACACGTTTCACAATAAATTTTAAGAAATGGTTGATTAACTAAGTAAAACTTAAATTAAAAATTGACAGATATTACCACAAAGTGACTTCCGAATAAATTAATGAGAATATTTTTTTCACCAGTTGATGTGGAATGTTCTCAGCCTCATCTGGATCATTAAGATCTGGTAATTTAAGAACGACCCACGTCTACGGAGGGGTGTTGACTGCATATTGACAATCTCTCAAAGGGAGCCATAGTAACAGGATCTTATTGCTCTAAGCTGATACCGACATTGTCAGGGGTGAAACAAAAGTAGAGGGGGATGAGACTGAGAAAAGGAGTTCCGTTTCATCAGCACAATGTTCCAGTTTATAAAACTTATATATCAACGATATATATATATATATATATATATATATATATATATATATATATATATATATATATATATACATATATATATATATATATGTATATATATATATATATATAAATAAATAAATATATATATATATATATATATATATATATATATATATATATATATATATATATATATATATATATATATATATGTATATATATATATATATATATATATATATATATATATATATATATATATATATATATATAAATATATATATATATATATATTGTATATATAAATATATATAAATGTCCCGTTTGTTTGTTTGTTTAAACTTGATAAATTGCTAAATCAAGCATAGGAAATGTTTGAAACTTTCAAAATATCTTCACTACATTCTCGAGGAGGTCACTGTATTAAAATAATCACATAAAAAATAAATATTTTAATCTTAAAAAAACTCTAAACTTTAAGTATGTGAGAGTTTAAATATCATATTTATTAAACACTGACCACTGACCATTGTTTAAAAACATAATTAGATTTTGGAATAAAATTGTCACTGTGAGGAAAACTTTTTTTTAAAAGTAGGTACTCACTCTATCCTATTAGGAATCAAATAGAGAACTGTTGGTATTTAAAGTAGGTACTTATGGTTAGGTACTAAATATTCTGAATCAAAATTCGATTTTCGAAAAAAATATTTTAATTAATAAATTTCCATAAACTCGTGTTTTTTTAGTGCCATTGTAAGGTATTTTGGTTACACGTAGTTTGTAATAAAACATGCCGAAAACGTATTTAATTACAAGGTATAATAAAAACGTTAAGATATAACTTTGTTTTAAAATCACTATAAATATTTTATTTTAACTTAATTATAATGTCTGACGGTTCGAAGCTAACCGCTTCTTTTTCAAGAGTAATTAATACTATTAATACCAAAAGTATCAGTCTTGAAAAAGAAGCGGTTAGCTTCGAACCGTCAGACATTATAATTAAGTTAAAATAAAATATTTATAGTGATTTTAAAACAAATTTATATTTTAATTATAAAATAGAAAATCACAAAGTTATTGCTTCAAAAATAATTTATATGAATTAGAAGCGTTTGGGAATAACCATTTTGTCCATAGTTTCCATAACCAGGGCTTACCTAATTCAAAGAGATTGCTTCATTTTAATAACACACAAGATAAACCTCAAAAGGTAGCCATACATATATTGCGACAGCAGATTCTCAGCCAGATATAATTATAATAATTATTAATTTATATGTTCGTTTTCGGTACTGTACATTGCTAGGAAGAGAAAGGTCTAATGCTGTTTATTATTCTGGCAAAGTGATTCTAACATATGAATTGAAAATTATGTAGCAAATAATTTTATATTGAGTTGTATTTAATTAAGATATAACTAACTAACTAACTAACCATCACGCCGCTTCACCGCAGGGGTAGGCAGAGAGAATAGAGCGCCACACCACTCTGCCCTTGCAAACATTCTACGCCTCTTCCACGTTCATGAATCTCCTCATACATACCCGCCGATTGTTACGTTTCCTAACCTGACCACTTTCAAGTATTTGGCATACCTGATACCATGTTTTTCTCGGTCTTCCTCTGCTTCTTTTATTTTATTTTTTATTAATTTAGATATAAAAATACATTATAATAATTAATCAAATCATACTATGAATTATAATGCTTTATGATGACCTTGTCAAACTATTTTATTTAAATATCGAATCCTCATTTGATAAGTGTGAAAGTAAACATTTGAATTTCAACGTGACCTGGAGAAATAAAGCCCCAATAAAATACTTCAAGGAAGAAAAGCCCCGTTTTAAAACCTCTACTTACTGACTCGCTGACACTATATGTGTCTAGGTCAAATTTTATTTATTGAATGCCATCATTTATTTGACCAATATACTGCTCTCATTTGGTAAAATAAATGAAGTTCATTTTTTTGGAGATGTCAAAAATAAAATGTTTTTAAGGTGTTACGTGACGTTTTCTTCTTAATTTTAATCTTTTGGCCTTTGCGCGAAAATGTTATTTAACTTCACCCATATATAAGTACTTCCCAGTAATTATTTTATATTTGATTTGTTCATTCTGTAGTTGTGATCAACGTATGACCTGATCTTCGATTCAATCAAGAAATTTCATTCATTTTATTCATTATGTTTGCTGTTTGAAACCACAGTAGTAATTCGAATAAATCGCTGATGCCACATATTGTTTCCTCTTTTATAAACAAAAATGCAATTTGTGTGTAATACATCTTCGCGGCGATTCGATAAATACTCGATACTAGTACGAGAATCGAGAGTGAAATTTTTAAGCAAATTTCGTTACATGAGAGAGAAGAAAGATATAGCGAGAGAGAAAGATAAGGAGAGATATAGCATATATAGAGAATAGAGCAAAAGGTTGATCTGAAAAAGATCGCATCATTCAGCCATGGCGTATTTGATTGCATGTCATAAACAATTTTCATTCATATATTTGTATAAATAAGTATTGTAGAATATGCCCTTTGGTACTGGAAAACTCGGGATTTTTTTATAATTTACTTTCATTATTTAATTAAATATGTGTATGATAATAAATAAATTGTTTATTTTTATTTTTAATCGTAGTTGAGGTATTGCGCAATGTTGTATTGATCCGTGAGAAATTTTCCGAGGGGTAGCATATTTTAATAATTAAACTGCTTGGGATTAAAATTTAATCAAAGTTCTGAAGTACGAATGCTTTCACCCTTAGATTATGGACGTTAACAGGAAGTTGTGTTTGACATCGGACCCGAAGTATTGAACGGTGCGCGGTGGAGGCGTCTAGTGAAGTTCGTATTTTTTGAACTACGTTTGGCGAATACCGGTTAGAATAATAGAGATGAAAATAAATAAACTCTTTTTCTGGCTGAGAAGATGAAATATTATGAAAGGTGGTATACAACCATCGTAATACATATCGCTCACTCCATTCAAGAACGTCATAAATCAAAAAACTTGATTTTTCAGGAGAACGTTTTAAATGTTTAAAAATATAACACAATGTATTAAAAATATATATCAAGCCACTTATTGAAGTTTTTGATGTGCAACAGATCTTTTTAGGTAAAACCTGAAGGTTTTATCTCCATTTGAAAAATATTTAATATATTTAAAAAAATAATTAAACAATTCTTTTCTTCAAAATACAAAAACAACATTTTCTGCCCTGTAGCGGGTAAATATTAAGTTAAAAATATGCCTCTTTTGCAAGGATATAGTACATTTTCACAACATGCACAACTGAAAAATTACAAAATTTGATTTATGACGTTCTTGAAAGGAGTGAGCGATATGTATTATACGTGCGTTAGGTAAGATCTATATTACGAGTATATGTACATGCTTAATTGTACGTTCATTGAGAATACTTTACATATTGCTTATGTTTTGTGTTTATACCACACTTCACATTTGAAAAGTACGGATTACCCAAACAAACAAATATTTTTTTGGTTTATTAAATGTTAATAGGTTGAGTATGTTAAATTAGATATTCCTCTCGTCTGACAAAGATCCATTATGATCATTATTGTCCCTCTTCGGCATTCCTCTGCATTGCGTGTTTTAACCTTTAGCAATATCTTTACTAACATGTGGATAAAGCGATTGTGTTGGAGTCTGTTCAATTGAAATTGTAGGTCAATTTCTTTTCAAAGTGAATGGTTTCCGGCTTAAAAGGTCGCGAATTGGGTGTACCGTAACAAATTGTTAAAGAATAAACATTACTGATTTTTGTACTGATGTAATTTGTGGCTTACACATCAAAAGAAGACCTAATTCCATATGTAATTATTTTTATTTATTTAACACCATACAATTATTTTTTTATGATTGAGGAAAATTTTCCCCCATCGGGTTTTCCCTGACCGGTGGTAGATTTAAAAAATATATTGATGAAATTATGCGAAAAATAAATTGTTTATTATGTGCAATCAAATCGTCGCATGATGCGATCTATTATACATCAATCCAACTCCATTATCCATTCATGAAAAGTTCTTTTATACTTATTTATATTATTTTATGACTTTATGGAAAATGTAGGCAGATCAAAGTTATTTTTATCAATAGAGGTATGTGTAAGGTATTGTTGGATGTGTTACTATGTATTTGGTCTTGTGGTTGTATGATACAATGATTAAAGAAAACACTTGTTTTTTACCACTTGAGTTTTACTATAGACTACATGTTTCAGAAGTTAAACTTCCAACATTCAGGTCTGTATAATAACTAAAATATAAAATATAAAATTGTTCTATAAATAAAGAGAAAAGAAACTAAGGGGAAGGGGTTAGTCAAGGGGCGGAGAGAGAAAACAAAGGATAAATGGAAAGCAAAGGTGAAGAATTTTGAAACAATATATTATTTAATCAATTATTATCAGAATTTAGGTTTTTTTTGGATTTCTAAGTTTTCAAGATAATTCATAATTTGGCCTTTATATGGAACAAGGTGTAATAATTTTAATTTATGAGCGTGAAATGAGTGATTAGTATCTATTATGTGATTTGTAAATTCCGAAAAATAATTACTAACAAGACCGCTATGATGTCCTTTAATTCTAATCTTTAAATTTCTCGCAGTTTGGCCAGTATATTTTTTATCACAATCTCCACACGAAATTTCATAAACACCACTTTTTTTAATAAATCTATTTTAGATTTGTTGTATGATATTGATATATCAATATAGACGAAGTAGAATATGAAAGATATTTGGGGTTTATGATCTGTCATATGTTGGTTAATTGATCACTTTACACACGTGCAAATACACTACTCAACCCGTTATTCAGAATATATGTATTATAATTACGAATATTAATTTCTCGATCGGATTCTGTGTCAATTTGTGCTTATATTGCTCCTATTACTCCACAGATCCATTGCTGTATTTAATCACTGTTTAACTAATATAATGAATACTTGCAACGTGTATTTTGTAAAAAAATAAATAAAAATAATAATGATAATCATACCACGAATCTCCGACGACGTTCAAATTGCTAATATTCTTATCGCAACCTTTCAAAAAGTCAACATTCTATGTAACTTTGTCGAATCTACTTCATAGTCAACATTACGAGTACCTTCGTTAAATCTCATGCTGAAATATATTTTTCATAGAAGTTTGTAAGTTGATTCACAATTCTCACAAATCAATGTAAAAAATGTGTAATAATTATATATAAAAACAGTTGTGTTCGTGTATAAGAAGGCACCTGTGAGGTGCACTTACTCTCTCAAAAGGAGTTTAGAAGGAGAGATCATTAAACTTTCGAGTTGTAAGTCGTAAATTGACATTTTATTTCTGAACACTTCAGCAATTTTACTTCATTGTTTTAAACATTGTTAATTGACCTTTTAGAAAATACCCGTTTTATAAATTAGGGTACCAAAAGATAAAAATCTCCTATATGAATAACAGCTTAAATGTCAAATTTGAAAACTGGTCTCGATCAGGTATATTAAACATGTCCAACAAAGATGAAGTAAGCTTTTTAAGAAGGAATATGAAAGTGTTAGCATTTACAGGGCTTCGACCAGTCATTGGCTGGCTTAAGTAATCATTTTGTCTATATATTGTATTAATTGTCCCTTATTCTTTGTCGAGGGGAGTAATTACAATATTTGTGTATTACAAAGATGTGAAAAACGTTTGTAATAAAGTTATTGGTATAGATAAAAAAAATCTAGTTCGTATTGATAAAGATAGTTTCAAAGATGCAAACTATTATTAATTTATTTATACATAATACACAAAATTGCAAAGTATAAACTTAAAGTCTTTATAAACTTTACCCAGTTTGCCATCTACATACTTCTAAATATGTGGTTCAAAAATCACATTAACAACGAAAAAACATATGTGTACATACCTGGAGTTAAACCATAATATATAATTTATTTATAAACATATAAAAGTTTCAAATATAAATAATTTATTACCTACAGATAGTTTTTTTAAACAATTTTGTTTTCATAAATGACTAACAGCATATAAGCTACTAGTATTGAATAATAATGTTTCGCAATTTCTTTACTCTTCGTTTTTTCAGTCTAAAATGTATTCAATATTACCCTGCATTGGTACCTGAAGCGGAGGGCTGATCACCCTTCCTTCATGTGTTAACGATCAAGATAACACTGCATTTATATAACGCATTGTTATCTTGATCGATGATCCTATACACCATAGGCTGCGGATGAGGGTTTGAAGAATTATTCAATTCTTCATTAACTATGCGTTATGTCTTAACTTAGGTACGTGCCTATCCTAAATGAACAGAATATTTTTTTAAATGTTTGTATTGACATTTCTTAGTGAAACTGCATTTTATATAAAAAAAATAACAATTACAAATATTTTTTCACATTCATTTTACTACCCATTTTTTTAACATATACTCCTACATAATGATTGTCGAACATTAAGTAGCAATATTTGAAACATTTAAAAAAAACATATTTTAAGATGAAATTACAAATATTAATTAAGTTTAAAAAATATTTATAAAGTATCGATATTTTAGAACTTCTTCAATATAAAAAGAAAAACAAAGGAACATCTTATAGCCTTACTTATTTTTTTGCGGAGAATTAAAGAACTCGTGTATGGTTACTGTACTAAATAAAACATTAATATGGGTAGACATATCAACTCTCCCTTTTATCTGACTTCAAAAGGAGAGGGTTTCCTTTATGAAACAACTGGAATTTCATTATAAAAATACTTTATTTTGCTTTGTAATCGCTCGGGGGGTTATTTGGTTGCTACATACAAGACTAAATCCAGATATATTTGCCCCCAGCGCCATTTTCAATTTTGTCTATTTTTAATATCAGGTTGAAAATATTTTTAAATAACAAATTTACCTTAGTTTAATTTACTTTGTTTATAAAAAAAATATTGTAAAACAAACTCCCTCTCTAAACACAAATATCTACTTAATTAGAGAGGTGGAATCGTGATATATTTTTTTTTGTATATTTAAATATGTATTCAAAAAAATAGTTTCAATAAAAAAAGATAAGAAATGAAAAATTTCACCACTTTTGTAGTAATTTTTTAAAAGGATTAACCCGCAAAGCCTCTACTTTTTTTTTAGCAAAGAGGCTTGTCTGCAGGTAGGATTTAAGGATGGGGAAGATAAATGCGAAAAACGCATCACAATATCACAAACACCAATTGAAAATAAATCTTTCTTGAAATCGTTTTGCAATTGTATAAATATTGTATAAAATACAAAACATCCCGATTTTAGAGATAAATATATGGTAATTGATGTTGCAAAGAATTACATTTCCTAAAAGTTTGATATTTACAATTATTAATCAGACTTTAATAGAAGCAGAGGAAGACCGAGAAAAACATGGCACGATTAGGTATGCCAAATACTTGAAAGTGGTCAGGTTAGGAGTCGTAACAATCGGCGGGTATGTATGAGGAGATGCATGTACGCGGAAGAGGCGAAGAATGTTTGCAAGGACAGAGTGGTGTGGCGCTCTATTCTATCTGCCTACCCCTGCGGGGAAGTGGCGTGATGATTAGTTAGTTTTTTTTTCAATCAGACTTAAGTTAAAGATATATTATTGATTATGATTCGGCATTAACTTTGTGAAATGATTTTTTTTATTTTATTCAAAAAATTGTATAATTGCACAAACCCTTGTAAAATACTACTCATTGAGTTTTATTTCATTACACATGACTAGTTTCGAAAACTACAGTTGTTTTTTCACATCGTCAGGTGATTACAAAAACTTTTTGTAATCACCTGTCGATGAAAACAATATAAAATAATTTAGTTGTTAGTTTATTACAATAAATGCAGAATAAATTCATATTAAAGATACCTTTTATCCATATTTATATTAGCTTAAATGAAAATCGCCGAAGATCAAGTATTTTGCCTTAAACAACTATCGACTAAATCACGGGTGGCCAACCCGCGGCCCGTGGCCATGTATGAAGAATATTCCAGTGATATATTTGTGATACACGGCTTGATGCATCAACAAAATTTATGTCCTCAAGTATTCTATGAGCCAAGTCATGCATGTTTTTGTAAAAACAGTGAACAATATCCGTTCGCATTGCCAATTTAACGCAATCTCAAAAAATCTCGTAAACAGTTAAAGTGTGCAACTTCAACTATTGAAATAGATTTAGAAAAGTTAAGTAAGCGAAGGGAAACTCAAATCTCAAACCGAGTGGTCATTTATAAATTGGTTTTTATTAAAATAAAAATGTTAATATTATTTGATATATCGCTCACTCCTTTCAAGAACGTCATAAATCAAAAAACTTGATTTTTCAGGAGAACGTTTTTAAAGTTTAAAAATATAACACAATGTATTAAAAATAAATATCAAGCCACTGATTGAGCTTATTACTGTGCAACAGATCTTTTTAGGTAAAACCTGAAGGTTTTTTCTCCATTTGAAAAATATTTAGTTTATTTAAAATAATAATTTAACCATAGCTTTTCTTCAAAATACAAAAACAACACTTTCTGCCCTGAAGCGGGTAAATATTAAGTAAAAAATATGCCTCTTTTACTGGGATATAGTACATTTTTTGGGCATTCCGAAAACATGCACAACTTAAAATTGACGATTTTTGATTTATGACGTTCTTGAAAGGAGTGAGCGATATGTGTCCTAATTAATAATATTGATTGTTAAAAAAATTCATAATATTTATTACTTTACCAATATATTTTTTGTTGGTTCATTTTGTGTTTTCTACTCATTTCTGATCGTAGTAATGTTTTCTTTCTTCACAATTACCATGATTTTACTTTCTGATTACCTCCGCACTCACATAAGTTATAATATGTACATACGAAAAATCAATAAGTATGAAATTCGTTGTTATAAAAAAAATCTAATGTCTGTATGCGGCCCTTGGGAAAATTTGGGCCCTTGGGGAAAGTCATCGATGCGGCCCGGGATGCTATTTGGGTTGGCCAGGCCTGGAATAAAGCATGCTTTAAAGTGAAAGAAAGATGTGTTGAGGTGGTGAATGGTGCACAGAATGAAATCAGTTATAACTAATAAAAACCTATCAGCGAAAGCTAAACTCGCAGTATACAACGGAGTCCTAGTTCCAACCCTAATGTATCGAAGCGAAGTATGGAGTTGGCAAAAGAAGGATTAAAGTATACTGAATGCAGTCAAAATGGGATCCCTCAGACGAATGGTTGCGAAATGATATATTATAGATGTTCGAACGGTGAAATATGAAAGTAAGGCAACGCTGAGATAAGCATTAACCATGAAATTAAGAAAGGTGTGTTGGGATGGTTAGGACATGTGGAACGAATGAATGAAGAAAGAACGGTAAAATAAATTTACGAGAAGAATTCAGTATGAAAAAGGAGCAGAGGAAGACCGATAAAAACTTTGAATGATAAGGAATGTCGAGTACTTGAAGGCGGTCAGGTCTAGGGTCGAAATAATTGACAGGTATATATATGAGGAGATACATGAATGTGGAAGAGGCGAATAATGTTTGCAAAAACAGTGGTGTGGCATTCTCTCCGCCCTAGATACATATATATATATATATATATATATATATATATATATATATATATATATATATATATATATATACATATATATATATATATGTATATATATATATATATACATATATGGTGGTACAAAATTAATCATCCAATCGATGGTGTTATAAGTTTTGCAAACGGCGTCGTACGTCAATCATATTTAAAATTTGTCAACTAGACAGCTGCAGTATACAAACCAATTGACAAAACGCACAAATGTGTATCAACACTGGCGGCAGCCACTTAATGGATATTATCTTTTCCACTAACAAAAAAAGTGTTCCAAATATAAATTTTCATTACTTAAAATAATATTTTTTTTATTTAGTTTAAAAAAGTTATGCATAAACAAAATTGGATGATAAATTTTGTGCCTCCTCGAATATTTTTGTATACTGCACCTGTCTTGTCTTATTCACAAATGTCAAATATGATTGACGTATGAGGCATTCTCAAAAATTATAACATCTTCCTATAGGGTGATTAATTTGGCGGCACTCTGTACCTGTATATGTCAGGTTTCGTTACTTTCGCTTTCCTACTTATTTAGGGTCTTTTATTAATGTGAGAATTGTTTGAGCGATTCAGCTTAAAGGCCAACTTTGCCTCGAAGCATCGATCCCAACCTGCGGCCCGCGGGACGCATGCGGCCCACTTAGCTTTTATGTGTGCCCAAATACATTTATCATCAGGAGCATGATTTTTAAAAAAATCTGGCATTCTTAATTTCGTACATTCGTTTCAACTTTGATGCACAAATAGTAACATCCGAAGAGGATTGGATTCATTATGGTCCACGTCAGATCTAGTATAAAGGTGGAGACTGACCGGAGCATTTCGTCGTAACAAAACGTCGTAACATCGCTCGCGGCGAGCATCACCGAGCATCCGAAACTATAGATGGAGCGCTCGGCTCGGTGTACTGACTGCCTGAATGCTCGCATCGTAACGTGTTACGTTACAACGAAATGCTCCGGTCAGTCTCCGCCTTAAGAGTGTTGCTGTTGCACACGCTAGATTTATTCCAAAAATAAATATTTGACAGACAAAAGTTTGCTGTGGAACAGTCGATATGTGGATAGTCGATAAGTATGTACTATTATTATTTTGTTTAATTTTTTATTTTATTTTAATCTTATTATTTTCCCTAGGAGAGGGGGTGGTGTATCATGATTTTTTCGTCACACCAGTATAGTGTTTCGGCCCGCTAACCTCAAAAATATGTGTTGCTTTAGAGATATAGTTTATATTTTATATTATTCATGTGCTACAAGTATCTTTCGTATCAAGAAACGGTGATAAATGGTTAATGTACTCATATGTAAATATCAATTAATTGTTTGAGTATGATATTCTTTATATTACTCTTTACAGAAAAAAAAACTAAAGAAAGAGAGCAAGTTTTGTTATATATAAAAAAAGATTTTTTTAAAATAATTAATTTTAAAATTAATATTATTTTTTGACATCTTAACAATGATTAATAAGAATATTAAAGTCTACAAAAGAAAGATATCCAGCAAAATTATTATTTACAAAAGTATAGAAACCATTTTTAAGAATACAGCAATTTTTCAATTATTAAGGGGTGAGAAATATTTGAAAAAAAATTATCTTCGTGATTCCAAAATGATTTTGCAACTCCAAAATCTAATACCAAACAATTTCAATATTTTTTCTAATATTTAGGAATTAAATACTTCAATAAACTCCCTAAAGAAATAAAAAAATAGAAGATATAAAAATTCTTAAGAAAATAAAATAATGCCTATTATATGTAAATCTTAAAAAATATAAACAAAAAAAAGATAAATACTTTTATACCATTAATCAAATAAAACAATAAACCTTTAGTGTAAGACCCTCTCCAAGTAAAAGAGCTCAATCTCTTTTTTGGAGAGGCACAGCGAAATAAAAATTACAAGTTAGCCATATGTATAAATGTTTAGAAATTTTACTATATTGCATTTAAAAAGTAAAGCTTCATTAATTAAATATTTAAAAAAAATGCACACGTTATTTTATATGAAATATTTTCCTACTATTTGTAGAATACTCTTAAAAAAATATTGTTTTTATACATTAACTTTATCTTTATATTACTGGTTGATCTTTTCTTTTAAGTGTCTATCTCGGAAGTTCGTGATAATCGCACATTTTATTTTCCTATTTCGTCTTCTAAAAGTCCTAATTGCCCTGCTGAAATGTGGAAAGTGGGGGGGAAATTCCCCCTCCTCATCAAAGCGATTCCTTTGAAGCAAGGGTGGTATGGTAAGGGTTAGAAGCTTCCACGTTATTTAGGTACAAAAGTATAAATAAACCTCTCAGAAACAACATTTAAAATTACAAAAACATCGTGGCACGTGCAAATGAGCTTTACAGGCTTGGATACCTCAAGGTTTAGAATAAAGATGAATAATAATATTTGTTTATACGAGGTTATATTTACACACCTGATTTTCCAGAGTCGAGTTAGCCGAAAAGCATATAATCCGAGACTCTTAATAAAATATATATTTTTTTTATTACAAAAATATTTCACAATTATACTTATAATGTCGAGGCTTTGAATTTTTTTTCCAACGTTGCATTTGAATACTCACACGTTGAAAAAATAGTGACAGGTAAAACGTATATTTTTTGGCCGCAATAGCAGCGCCATCTGTTGCACGTAAATTCAGAAACAGAAATTCGCGCAATACTATACATTTTTTATGTTGGAGAACATGCTACTTGACAAATGCTGTCACATAGCATTTCCAATGTTTTAGATTGCATAGTTTCTAATGTTTTTAATATCATCATTGTTTCACGAGCATTGTGAATATAATAAATAAACATGAGTGATTTCTATTTTATTTCTTTTCCATTTAACCAGACCAGTAAATAAGTTTAAAGTTCACAATTAAAATGTAACTTTGATTTAAAATCACTATAAATATTTTATTATAAATTAATTATAATGTCTACTGGTTTCGAAGCTAGGCGCTTCTTTATCAAGACTGGTTAATACTTCTTGATAAAGAAGCGGTTAGCTTCAAAACCGGTAGACATTATAATTAAGTTACAATTAAATATTTATAGTGATTTTAAAACAAAGTTACATTTTAATTATAAAATGGAAAATCACAAAGTGAGTGCTTCAAATATAAATGATATTTTTTATTAATGTTTTACTTAGTAAATACTTCTTTTTCTGAAAATCTACTGTGACACGTGTTTCGATGCATTCCGCATCATTTTGTTTGTTTATTCACGTGTCACAGTAGATTTTAAGAAATAGTGGTATTTCCTAAGTAAAACATGAATTAATAATGTATAGATTTTACCACAAAGTGACTGCCGAATCAATTAATGAAATTATAAATTATAAGTTAAAAAGTATTCACAGGCATAGTAAAAGTATTAAAAACTGTAAATTTTGCTAACAAATGTTCGAAATAAAGTACGCTGTCGCGGGGCAGAAATCTGGAGAAATTCGAGAGGAACGCTCGAATTATTTGGTCGGATTAAAACGCTGTTCAGAGGATGAATTCATAAAGTGCAACCGGTTTACTACTCGAGATGCGTTCCTTTGTCCATTCAACCACTTTCCCTATCAAGCAGGTTCACTGAACCAACGTATCGAGTACTTTGGGACTTACCTATATAATAAAGGGTAAAAGCTAACTTCCGCTGACGGCGATATGAGACCACAAGTGATGACGACATCGTTATATAAAAGAAAATAATAGCGGCATAAATATTTGAGGCATTAAGGAAAAATTAATTTACTAGCCTTAGTATAATAGAATGTAATCAAATTTAGCTGGTATATAGTCAAATATGAAAATTGTATAACACACACACACTCACACACACACACACTCACACACACACACACTCACACACACACACACACTCACACACACACACACACACACTCACACACACACACACTCACACACACACACACACTCACACACACACACACACACACACTCACACACACACACACTCACACACACACACTCTCACACACACACACACACACACACACTCACACACACACACTCACACACACACACACACACACACACACACACACACACACACACACACACATATATACACAATAAATTATCTAATGCACACCTACACTTAGCATAGCATTTTATATTATATGTGACATACATGTACGTGTATTTCATATACCTGTAAATATAATAGAGAGTAAGTGGGTTTATGCCGTGATGGTTTGGTCGGTTTATCGCGTGCGGAATGTTTTACTTTCTGTTGAGGCACAACCGCCAAAATTTAGTTACATAACTGATAATAATGCATGAAAAAACGTAACAAAACCCTCGTTTGTGAATTGTGCAATGCATCGTTTAAAATATTTGCTTATTGAAACGAATCTGTAAATCGAAAACCGGTACTGCATTGACAGCTTTTTCTTTTACTTATGAAAGTTGCATTCTTTCTCAAGTTTTATTCATTCTTGGATTTTTTTACCAAATATATTAATTATCTTGAATATTGAAAGCATTAACTTTGTTGATCATATTGAAATATTATTTAGAGAAATAAAAAGACTTGTTGCCCTCTTCAGGGTTTACTTTATGACTAGTCATAAATTAAACCTTGAAGAGGGCAACAGGTTGTTGCCGAAACTAGTTGGTTAATATAAATGTGATTGGATAAAAAAACAAAGTCATCTTATTTCTCAAAATAATATAGGAATTATCGTTCAACCTACAATGATCTCAACAGGTCGCGCATAGACATTAACTTTAATGAAAACTAACTAAATAATTAACCATCACACCGCTTCCCCGGAGTGGTAGACATAGAGAATAAAACCCCACACCAATCTGTCTTTGCAAACAATCTTCGACTCTTTCGAATTCATGCATCTCCTCACACACACCTGCTTATTATTCCGTCTCTTGGCCTGACCACTTTTAAGTATTTAAATACTTGACCATACGAAGTTTTCTTGGGTATTTTTCTGATTTCCAACCAACCAGATTCGCCACTTACAATTATTTCACGACTATCTCTTCACTCATTCGATTCAAATTTTAGTATAATTGCTACCATAATATACATATTACCCCGGAAAGCTTTATGAATTTCCCTCGTTACAATAAAATTGTGGGCTACTAATTATTATATTACATGCCATGACTTGTATGGAATATGTCACAAATTACTAGTTACGCGTCTCGCCCTATTTCGATTTCTATGGTGGGTCCTGATTGGTTCTTGATTGATGAATAAATAACGTCCAATATTTAATTACAGTGACGTTCAAACTTTGGTCATACAATCCGTTATTATATTATTAATTATAAGATGTATATCAGATACATCCCCTCATTCGATATTCTACTGACGTGTACATCTACAATGCGTGCATGAGTACTAGACACTATATGGTACATACATATAATTTACTCATATTGTGTATCGTCTCTTTTGCTCTACTCCCGTGGCTTTGGAATGTAAAGCTCTCTTTCTCCTTCTCTTATCTCTTTTTATCTTATCTCTATTTTTCTTATCTCTCATGTAACGAAATGTTCCTTGTAGACGTGACGTCTCCTTGAAATTTCATTCTCAGTTCTCGTTCAATTATCGATTATCGAATGAGTAATAGCTTTTTTTTAAAAATAGCAGACAAAGTCTAACTTTTATTTGATATTTTATTTATTAATTAATTAAGTTGTTGAATATAAAATTCTCAATTGTCGATATTACGTTATGTTATAATAAAAATTACATATGTCTTTTTTTTTCATTCTTTCTGAGGTAAATTTCTAGGGTTATCTTTCAAACTATTATATTTCTATGTCTGGAAAGTCGTAGTTCTCCATTAAAAAGCGTTAATAATTCTACAATACACTGTTTACTAAATATTAAGAAGATATCCTCAGTTTACGTTTTGTACTTACCATATATTTTTATTTTTTTATTTTATTTATTCGGGAATTGTACAGCTTACATTAAAAAATGATACAATAAGCAATACTTACATTAACAATAATAAATATTACATTACATTAACAAAAAATAGTTACGTTAAAAAAAGCCAATTAAACAATTCAACATTTATGTTATAAAACAAAAAAACAAAAAAGGGGTTTTATATAAAATAATAGATTTAGCAGGAAGAAGAAGGAAAGGAGAGGAATTAATGAGGGTGGTTAAAGGATTTTTTTATAAGTTGATTTCAGCCAGCGAAGTTAAATGTTATTTAAATTTTCATTCCCGCAGCATATTTCTGAAAGTATGAAAGTTAATATTCGTCTCTGGGCTTGTTTGATTTTGAATACCAACAATTGATCAAATTACTAACTCTAATGGATCAAACCATGCCTCAATAAACCTATCATACTATTATACTTGTGTTCAAAGGACTTCATAAGGGCAGTAACTGGTCAATCAACGCAGGCCTTATTAGATTTATGTTTTTTACTAACATTTTTGGATGGAACTGCATTTTATATAATAAAATAACAACTGGGTTTCGACGTTACCGATATCATTTGATTTACCGACATGTTGTGAATAATATTGATTTATAAAATTATATGACTGAAAATTGTTTATTACATGAGAACGCATGTCATAAACAATTTATGACATGAGCCATATCGTATTTGAATAAATACGACATGACTGAATGATGCGATGTATTTTAGATCTACCATGTTCCATTATTCATTTACGAATGACTTTTTTATATTCAGTTTCTATTTTTAATGACTTTATCGATAGTCGAAGCAGGTTATACAATCTTGTTGCATAGTAATTAAAGATCTTTTGGGTAAAAAAGGTATGTTTTACGTATTGTTTGATGTGTTTTTGTATTTTGGATCTTGTAAGGAAAATAAAAACCTTTCGTTTCATATTTCTATCTCACTCCTAGTCACAACTCACGGAACGTCCCAAAGAAATAATGAATAAGAATGAAGGAAAGGAGTTTAGAAACTTCAAGTAAGTACCATAACTGTCTTTGTGAAAAATTTAGTCCCTACATTATCAATAAACCAGATGTTACACGTGTGTAAAGTGATCACTTAAACCAGCCTATGACGGTCGTCAGCCCCATAAATGCCCAGACTTCCATATTTTTCTTCATCTTTGATGAGATGTCAAAAAATAAACCAAATGAAATTTCAATAAAATCCGATACTATATAAGATCCATTCTTGTTCACATTATCTCGAAAATATCGAAACACAAACCATTAATTAACCTTTTTCCGTACTGATCATCTAAAAACTAAGCGTGATTCGAAGCAGGGTGCCAAAAGACCCCGGTTCATATTTGTATGGAAATCGTAGTACACAGCTCATAACTCGCCACCAGCTCAGTCACAAATTCCATGTTCTTTCCCCACGCGCAGTTGAGCGTCGACTAAGCACGCAGTCGAGCGGAAATCGTATAAACGATAGCAAAGTAATCTAATTGTCTCTCTCTCCTTATAGTAATACTTATAATAATCTCTCCTTAATTAGAGTTAAACAAATAACAAGTCACAAGTAGGCAAAAAATTAACATCCTGATATATAAGTAAGTAGAACTCGCCGCACCGACTGATTGTACTTTTTATCAAAAACAATATTTTGCTGCTCTCTCTCTCTCTGTATCTCACACTAAATCTGTCTTATATCTCTAAAAAACGTATCACTTCTATCACTTATACAGTACTTTGGGTGCAATTTAAGGGACTATTTTCAGGGGTTATTCAATTCTTGAATGTTTTCAAAGAGGAAAATTTCATTTAATCGTAAAAAATGCTTGACGTATGAATCTTTTAGAAATGAACGTTGAATAAGCGGATTTATTTCACAAATACAAGTTTTCTTTTATAAGGTTTAAGTTGAAGCTCAACGTCAACGGTTTCTGAAACCAAAATTGGATTATTATACCTGCAAGATGCGAATTAGTCTATATAATACATAGTTTATTGAAAATCTATGATAATTCAATTTTCAATTTTCAATTCATTCAACAAAAAATAATATGAACATAACAAACAATATTCAAGGCGTATATATTAAAAGTAAGCAAGAAGACTTAAAGGTGTAGAAGAATTCCTCTTCGGAAAACTCCTTCGGACACATGGAACATATCAATATCCAATGTGATATTGTTCAACATAGCGGTAGCTCTTCCTACAGACATAACCATCGGCAGGTAAAACATAATTCTTATCAAGGAAATAAATTTGTAATTGGTAAAACCGTTCATCTGTTCTTTTTCTTATGTAAATTTATTATGGTTTGTTATTGTTTACAAAAACGTGTCTGTTTTTAGATATTGACGATTTCTATTTGTTTAGATGTGAATATTTGTGAACAAAGCATTAGGCACACTCAAAATATTTTGAAAGTTATATTTTGTTCTTGATTCTCGGAATTGCACCCCAATGGTGCATAAGGCACTGTGTCATATTAACGCAGTGTTTTCTTGATCGTTTACACATGAAGGAAAGGTTATCAGCCCTCCGCTTCAGGTACCAGTCCATGGTAATATTGAATAAATACTTGACTTCATAATGAACTAAAAAATAAATGAAATTTTTGAAAAATAAATCAAAACACGTAAAGAAATGCAATTATTATAAGCAAATGATAATGACCATCATTTTACATGTGTAAAATTAAGTAAAAGATACGAGTAGTATGTTAATTTATCTTCGAGATGAGATAACTTACAAGCAGAGCTCCCTGATATAGGTCAAGGTTCCCATTATTGATTTCCTGCGTAATACGAACTGAAGGCCAGATTGGGAATACATATATTCCGCGTGCATAGAAATTAAACTTTGTTCATGTTTTATGTCGAAAAATTTTTTGTTACACTATGCTTGTGTTTATTTGATTCGGGAGATATTTAGCGTTTATTTCCCAATAAGGTTCAAATCAAAATAACTTGCTTCGGATTGTAATTTAATAAATACAAAATAAATCTTTGACTTCAAAACGTTTAACTGTCGACGAGAATGATTATATTAGTTAATAAACAAAATTGTAGAATAGTATCAGATAATGATTATCTTCTGACGAATGAATATGAATTGCGACGCACGGCGCAGATCCATGCGGTGACAACCCATGAATACGTTTACACATTGCGTACTTCTGCGCTCCTGATCCATGCATACAGGAGTTCATTAATTACAGCTATATGGGAAAGAAAATGGAGGGTGAAAGTAATGAGCGAATTTCACCATCAAGATAACACAACTACTATACGATGCAGTGCCATATGCACCATTGGGTGCGGTTAAGGGATAGAAGAATGACCTGTCATAGGCTGGTTAACTGATCACTTTACACACCTGCAACATTCGCCAATTCTACGCCTGACAACTACCCTACTCAATTTTTTTAAACTCCTAGATGTTTTGATCAATCTCGTGACACAGTACCTACATATAAGTTCAAAACAGGTTTTTATTTATTTGACTTTATGAAAATATGTAAAATTTAAAGCTTTTTCTTTAATTATTTGTAAGTTAAGCTATGACTTTTGAACCGGTAGCATATTGTTGTTATCTGATGATATGAATGTACATATCGCTCACTCCTTTCAAGAACGTCATAAATAAAAAATCGTCAATTTTCAGTTGCGCATGTTTTCGGAATGCCCAGAAAACGCAGTATATCCCAGCAAAACAGGCATATTTTTAACTTAATATTTACCCGCTACAGGGCAGAAAGTGTTTTTTAAAGAAAAGGTATTGTTTAATTATTTTTTTTAAATAATCTAAAAAATTTTCAAATGGAGAAAAAACCTTCAGGTTTTACCTATAAAGATCTGTTGCACAGTAAAAAGTTCAATAAGTGGCTTGATATATATTTTTAATACATTGTGTTATATTTTTAAACTTTAAAAACGTTTTCCTAAAAAATCTAGTTTTTTTATTTATGACGTTCTTGAAAGGAGTGAGCGATATGTAGTAAATTATTCGGATATAATTTTATTTTTAAAACGCTCGTGAAATTCATTCACCATATTATGAGCTAATTTGACAATAAAATATTGTAAAATATGTTAAAGTCTCGATTAGTATACACTTGGCCATACTTAAAATATAATACCGTAGAAAGCATTGTTACCGAACATACTGGTACATTGGAATTTATAGAGAATTGTAAATTAATATTCTCATTCGTGGCATTTTTATCGAACAGGATGTTCATACCTAATGATAATGTCTACGGTAATTACACAGTAAATATAAGGTTAAACGAACGTTTCGTTTTTCAATTTTTAATATTCCGTTTCGAAATAAAGAATTTCTATGACGCCATAACCATATAAAATGCCATTAAGCATTAATATCGAATGGAAAGCTTACTTTTAATTTGCACACAATTAAAAGCGTATTTCGGATTTTTTATGAAATAGAAATATATAGTTCAATAATATTTTATTTGAAAAAAAATGTGATAATTATTTTTGTATTTAAAGTCAACTATTTCGATTAAATACCTGATTGATAAGTATATTATTTAGATCATATGGTCACGATAATAGTAATTATATTCTAGTATAAAAAGTGTTCAATAAATTCAATGATTTTTTAAAAAATGAACACAATATATTTTAATGGTTTCTTTTTCAAACGCTCTTATAGTTACTTACTTACTAGTTGTAGTTAAAATGATTGATTATATAAAAAATAATAATGTTACGATTTTTTTTTAATTTTATGTATATTTTTTACTAGTTATATGTTTGCTGAATAACATCAGAGTTATGGTAATCCTATTCTCCAACAGATTTTTTTGTATTCCATCAATTTTGTATCTCTAAGCTCTCATTAGTAAAGCAACACTTTAGCGATAAAATACTGTGTGTAAGTGTAGTAGACCAAGTGTAACCAATTGGAGACGTTGAAACTTTATTTTCTTCAATTTTCACTTTATTTTAAAATGTTATAAATACGTCGTAAATTTTTGATGAATCAATTTTTTAAAACCAAGATGTGAGAATTGATTAAATAAACATCATTGTTTATGATGAACCAGTGTGTGACTCTTGGAATAGAGTATATTTTTTTGCGATAAACGGTTTTCGTATAAAAAGGATCATTTGATTGTCGCGGGATATTTTTGGCAGCGCTGAATATTCTGAAAGCTCACGACACATTCCCGGGTCCGGTACAAAAACTCCACTCTAACCCGCACACGCAAAAGCTATTGTATTTTACATGGTAACATTTCTTAAACCTGAATATTCTCCGGATGAGCGCAAGAAAAACTCCGGAAGTTTGGTCCATCGAGAAAAGGCAAGTCCCCGGTGGAACTATGACCCCCGACGTTAGTATTTCCGCATCCTTTGATGTGGGTACATAGAACCCTAGCTGCACAGACGTGAGTTCAGTTCGGCTACTTAGGCAGCAACTCGCAACCTTAAACGCAAATTGAATACTTGAAGATGAATTCTATGCTCTGCTTAACATCTCCCATTTTCAACCCAGAAATGGATGACGCAGCTAATGACTCTGATGTTATGCGCTTCCCTCAAATCTGCTAATATGAGGTTTCTTAAATTTGACAAAACAGGACGCTGAGTACTGTAAGGCTGGACTTTTCGCAACTGCACCCATATAAAAATTTCATATCATTATGAAAAACTTTTTACATCCTATATCAAGTTGATAAACCTCAGTCCACAAATTCTTCGCGAATAGTGGTTATTTATTTGTGTAGCACAAACAAATAATCTAGTCGAATACACATACTTCTATGAGCAGAAGTTAATATTACTGTAGTTATCTAATGTTAATTGTATACTGTTATGTACCTTTACTACTTTTATAGTGTGATTATGTCCTGAGATTCCATTGTATTCATATTTATGACATAGTTAATTCTAGTGACAAGTTTATAGCCTGCCGACGACAAATGAGATGTTAATTTGGTGATTCATTCTAACGATAGCTTCGGGAGGAATAATCACCACTTTGAGTTTTTATGTATAAATATTTACATCATCTGACCTTTGACAAAATCATCGCCTCACGGGAGTGAAATGACTGAATGAATAGCGTAAATAATATTAAGCAGTTAAAATAGATTTACACGATCAGGTTTGATACTTGAATATTAAAATAACAAACAATCTTATGTAATCCGATTCCCGTAAAACTATCGTCAGTCGTTAACTATCGTTATCGTTGTAAATTATCGGAAAGTGAGACTTCCTTTCTTATATTGATTGATATATATATATATATATATATATATATATATATATATATATATATATATATATATATATATATATATATATATATATATATATATATATATATATATATATATATATAAGTATAGTGACATTTTTTCTATGCTTAACAATTTCATTGATTTATAATTGATGTCTTATTTCATTAAAAACCAAAGATTGTTTAATTACTTGTCATTTCAGTAGAGAATCGATCGTTAATTACATTACAATAATTAGCCACGGGCCATTTTAAAACATTCCCCCTTCAATTTGTTAAGTCCGTTGTTCATTGTCATGAATTTTTAAGGGAAAATGAAAATACGAAACGAGATTTAACGAAAGGGAGGTGGGATCAATGCAAAATGTACCAGTTTACATCTGTTCCCATAGTAACCAGACACCCCTTGCCTGCTCCCTTGAAATCCGAATGCATTGTATCTGACACTCATTCAGGTACCGACCAAATAATGCAATTACCAAATCTAATCTAAATTTTCATTTAAATTTCACTTGGTAAATACGACTTTACTAATACCAAATGAAATTTTAATTAAAAATGTTCAAATATTTCATATAGTGACTGCCGAATCAATCAATGAAATATGGTAATTCAAAATTTAAATTGATGTTTAAATTTAAAAAAATAAATGTTCTTCTTTTTTATCCATTTTCGCTTCCTAGGTAGAGCATATGGCTTCCCCGGTTTCCTCCGAGATCAGTCAATTGGAAGAAGAGACGTGAGTGGTTAACGCTCTCAGATGGTTCGCAGGTGTCCCAACCATATTTCCATTTTGCCCTTTTAAGGACTTCCGTCATAAGATGCTGCTGCGTAATTCTCTAGAGCAATGGGGCCACTCACAGCCTTACAACACAAAAGTGAACAAACGTGTCGATTGACTGGTGCCTTTTGCACCAACTGGGTGCGGATAGGGGTCATTAGAAGATATGAGAAGATGAAGGCGGTGAAAGTTTAATCGTAATGTTTTTGTATGAATATAATGGTATTCTCAAAATACTTACAACTGGTTTTTTAGATTTTTCTGACCTCAGCACCTAGTGGTGAATAGGGCACCGCAATGGATTAACGCGGTGTTCACTTACTAGTAATATATAGGTCAATATGAAGTTTGTCTGGAGATCGGATTTTTTACTCGGTGAAAACCAAATCCCTCCTATATAATGCCTACATCGCTCCTATCATTTTATACGGATGTGAGATATGGCACGTTACAAGGGCCAAGAGCAGCCGTGTGCTCAGAAATGAGAAAGTATGCTTAAGATGAATTTTAGGCGTCCGGTGGTTTGACTTCGTGAGGGACGTAGGACGCAGCAACTGTGACCAAGAAAGGATGATTCAGTTGGCACAGCCACGTACTTTGGATGCCTCCCGAGAGCCGCCATCAAGCTTGCCTCTTTTACAAGGCATAAGGTTCCCGCCTCCCAGGATGTCTACTGTCGCCAGTTCTCGTCTGAACTTGGCAATGCGGACCTGTCTTGGCAGGATGCAAGGGCAGCTGGCAGCTGATAGTAGAGTTTGGAGGTAGTTTATGGATTATGGAATATGGTTAAGTAGTATATGAAGGTTAGAATGATCAGTCCTACGCCTCAATTCATAGGTCTAGTAGTAAAATATATTTCTGAAGGGCTACTGGTAACGATAGTGATAGAACGGAGGGTGAATAACATGCTATACCTTCTTCATTTTGTTTCCCATATTGCTATATGCAGGAGGTATAGTAAAGAGGGAATAGCGACAATGGATAGGGTACTCGGTTTTCTAGGTAAGTACTGCTAATATTTACTAGTTCCTTCTGATATATTAACTTTTTTATAAGTATAGTATACAAAATCCGCATAAAAAAATCTTTTCCAAAAATATTGGGACGCGGTTTCATATAATCCATTTAAAAAAAAACATTTATATGTTAACATTCATATGTTAGCATTATGAAGTATCTTGTTTTAATACTGGAAAAAAATATGTAAAAAATATCCCTAATTGTTTTTGTACAGTAACCATCATATTGATATCTGAACTAACCGTTTATATAATATACGGTTAGTTCAGATTTCAGAGGGTTGCATGACCTATCTCAACGCATAAACCTTCTCATCTCACCCTCTTCATTACTCCCAAAGAAGACCTTGAATTTACAAGTGGAATTGGTAAAATAATATTGCCAAGGGTACAAAAAGTACAAGGGTGCAAAGGGTACAAAAAGTTATTTGGCTTCTTTCCATGCATACTCGTACAAACTTGTCTAAACGGTATTCTGGTTAATTGCTTTCATTGTTAGTTATAATACTCGTAGTGTACATTTAATATATCCAGTACTCAGCGAATGATAAAAATTAAAATGTTTATGAGCATTACAAATGTAGATAAGACATAATAGATAAAAAATGTGTGTGAATCCGTTCAGTAAGATGTCATTCTAGTAACGTTTCTAAGACACTTCCTGGGTTTATAACTTTTATAAATTTACTTTATTCATTAAATTTAATGTTGAATACATTGACGAGATTATTGTTGTAAAATAACCCCCTTCAACAATCTGTACAAGAATGTGTAATTGAATGCGATTTTTACTTATAATTATATATTTGATTAATGAGCAAATGCCATAGCGAATTTAAAAGAAAAATTAATAAAATATGATATCATTATAAAAGTAGTTTGATACATTTCAATATTTTTTCTATTGCATTACTACACAAAAGAATCATGTTGCTGATGAAAATAAAATAAAATAAATAAATAATTAAATTATAAGCTTTATTTAGAGCACTAAACAAAAGGGCGGATGGGCGGTCTTAGTAAACGCCCCTTGATGTATTGGGCGGTTCGTTCCTATGGAAACCATGTCTCCATGATGGATGTAGGCGTGTAATAAGGGCGGTGGGATGGACCTTCCTATGTGTGTGCAAAACGAGTCACTGATGATACAAAGTGAGAGAAAAAGAGATAAAATATGGAAAAAGAGACGACGAGATATTGACAATGTTAAAAAAATTAAAAGATGTTCCCATAAAGGTGGTCTCTGTAAAAATAGACGAATAGGTAAACAATGCCAAAGGGAGGTAACGAGTGTCGAAGGGTTGGATAAAACACACCACACACCACGAGAGATAATGTTGTACCAATAATAAAATTACAAAAAAAAAAAAAAATTAGGTTGTTTTATTTTATTTAAATACATTGTATTTAAATAATAATTTCAATAAGATACTTGACTCGGTATTGTCGTAATCAACAGATATTTTAATTGATAACCACTGGTCGCGAAGCACATGTCGTCATCGAGGTGATCTGTAAAAGTTAAAAGCCAGTATTTCGATGTATGTCATGTTTAAAAATGAATATTGTACTTTTTTCACTTTTCCATTGAAAATAAAATTGCGATGTTGTGAGGAACTTTGATTTTAGATAAAAAAAATAATTTTAGATATCGCCGATAATACACAACACGAGTTGTGTCGCAAAAAAATGTTCATCTTTACAACTTAATTTTCTATTTTGAGAAATAAGATGACATATTCTTTCTCGTTCAACTGTACTATTGACTTTTCAAGATATAGCTGGTTTTGTATCACCGATTATATTTTTTATGTACTTTAACCAGACCGATCATAACTATTGTACACGACACAAAATATTTACCTCGTAAATTATATGACGTATCTAGTATAAATTGGTCATTTATTTCTGTAATTAAAAATTTTTTTTTTAATAAAATTAATGTATATATGTATTTTATTTTGCAATATAACGGTCATTTGTAAAGTATCAATAACACTACATCTATAAAGCTCCATCTCGGAAGCAGATGACAAGATAATATTTATTATCCTTTCACTTGTGTCCACACGTACCGCGATCGGTAATCACCGAACATCCGTTATAATGATAGCTCGGACATCGACAGTAATGTGCGGTTCGTAGGTCATACTCTCCATCTCGAGAAAGAATCTTCTACGCATCTTTGTACTAATAATTACGCAGAGAACATGTTAAAAGATATCTTCCGGTTTCTAAGTTAAGAAAATATATATTTAATAACGCAGAAGATACAACTGTGTTTTCGAACTTAATAAATTTGAATACGTTGTGTATTATTTATGTGATAGATTTTTTAAATAAAAAAGTTCAATTTAATACTCTCTAGTATTGAGCAATTCAATAATAAAGTAACAACTCCAAATATTTCATTAAAAACCAGTTTGGATTCACGGAAAAAAGTACGCAAGACGCAATTACTGGACTTTCTAATATAATCCGAGAATCCCAAAATCAAAAGTAACTGACATGTATCAGTGTTTCTCAACTTCAAAAGCCAGAAAACGTCGTTTAAAAAACCTTACGATCCTCATAAAATGATAAAAAAACGTTTAAATGAAATAAAAATGATCTGAACTGATTAAAACATCACTTACACACACACACACACACACACATATATATATATATATATATATATATATATATATATATATATATATATATATATATATATATATATATATATATATATTATATATATATATATATATATATATATATATATATATATATATATATATATATATATATATATATATATATATATATATATATATATATATATATAATATATATATATATATATATATATATATATATATATATATATATATATATATAATATATATATATATATATATACATATATATATATATATATATATATATATATATATATATATATATATATATAT